>NC_142807.1:46205512-46431921 GCF_049724085.1 Artemia sp. Qi Xiang Cuo | reverse complement strand
GGTTTCCCTGTCACAGTTAAATTTTCTTGATTTTTCATAGTTCATTTTGAATTTCTCTCGTTGAAGAGTAATTTATGGATTATGTCACCAGCGTTTGATTATGATTTAACTTGTGAAATTTACATTTATTTGATGTTTAAATGCTCATTTTGAATTTATTACGTTGAAATGTAGGAAGTGGAATATTTCAGTAGTGTTTGGTAGTGGTTTACCTATTCAGATATACATTTTCTATTTATTTCAATTTTCATTGTGAATTTATTTCCTTGAAATGCTAAAGATGGAATATTTCAGTAGTGTTTGATTGTGGTTTACCCTGTCACAGTTACATTTTCTTGATTTTTCAAAGTTCATTTTGAATCATTCAAGAAACGTGATTAAACACGTTTTTAAACTACATGCTATTTGCATGCCTTTCCTTGGCACCTTTCCAAACGAGTGGGGATTCCCCGCTGGTTCCTACACATTGCAAAAAGTGAGCAGTACGAAAACTCCACATTTTCAACCAGACTGGTTTTTAGACAACACACCCACAGAGATGACACACACACATAGAAACGAGACACGCACAGACACGACACACAAACAGAGTCATAGTGAGAGAGATATCCAAAAGTTGGGTTGACCTAGGTTCACTTAGAGTGGCGCGCCACTCTAAGTGAACCTAGGTCAACCCAACTTTTTGGATATCTCTCTCACTATGACTCTGTTTGTGTGTCGTGTCTGTGCGTGTCTCGTTTCTATGTGTGTGTGTCATCTCTGTGGGTGTGTTGTCTAAAAAACCAGTCTGGTTGAAAATGTGGAGTTTTCGTACTGCTCACTTTTTGCAATGTGTAGGAACCAGCGGGGAATCCCACTCATTTGGAAAGGTGCCAAGGAAAGGCATGCAAATAGCATGTAGTTTAAAAACGTGTTTAATCACGTTTCTTGAATGATTCAAAATGAATTTTGAAAAATCAAGAAAATGTAACTGTGACAGGGTAAGCCACAAGCAAACACTACTGAAATATTCCAACTCTTTCATTTCAACGAGATAAAGACAAAATGAACTTTTAAAAATCAAGAAAATGTAACTGTGACTAGGTAAACCACTACCAAGCACTTCTGAAATATACCAGATCGTGCATTTCAACTAAAGAAATTAAAAATGAACTTTGATATATAAAGAAAATGTAACAGTGACAATGTAAACAACAACCAAACACTACTTAAATATTACAACTCTTGAATATCAAATAAATAAATTCTAAATGAAATTTTACAAATCATTATAATTAAACTGTGACAAGGTAAACCACAAACAAACACTACTGAAATATTCCAACTCTTGATTTTCAACGAAAGAAATTCAAAATGAACTTTTAAAAATCAGAAGAATATAAGAGTGACAAGGTAACCCACGACCAAACGTCTCTGAAATGTTACAGCTATTAATTTTCAATGTAGGAAATACAAAATGACATATGAAATAACTAGTCATAGAAAATTAGAAAAGGACTAACACAACCCAAAAAAACTTTAATATAAAAAAAATTTAATTTATAAGTTATATTTACGTTCTGAACAATTAACTTTCAATAAAAAGTTAATTATACTATTTATTAAACAAGCAAGCGCTGCTTATACTTTGCTTATCTGCACTAAAACCAATTCAAAATCAACTTTGAATACATATGAAAATGAAACTGTGACGTGGTAAACCACAACCAAACACTACTGAAATAGTCCAACTCTTGCATTTCAACAAAATAAATTAAAAATGAACTTTGAAAAATCAATAAAATGTAACTTTGACAAGTTAAACCACAACCAAACACTACTGAAATATTCCAACTCTTTCATTTCAAAGAAAGAAATTCAAAATGAAGTTTGAAAAATCAAGAAAATGTAACTGTGACACTGAAGTATTCCAACTCTTGCATTTCAAGGAAAGAAATTCAAAATGAAATTTGAAAAATAAAGAAAATATAACTGTGACAAGGTAAACCACAACCAAACACTACTGAAATATTCCAACTCTTTCATTTCATAGAAAGAAGTTCAAAATGAACTTTTAAAAATAAAGAAAATGTAACTGTGACATTGTAAACCACAAAAAACCTCTACTGAAATTAAAAATGAACAAACAAAAATAAATAAATTCTAACAGTTAAATTGTAAAACTCAACATAACTCTTCTGAACTATTCCAACTCTTGGATTTCAAAGAATTAAATTAAAAATGAACTTTTAATAATTGATAGAGGTCACCTGGGCCAATGTGAACCGCAACCACACACAACTTAACTCTTCCAACTCAGGCTAGACAACGCCACAACTGATCATTCACCTGTTAAAATACAACTACCAGTAACAGTGACAAGGGCCTCAAGCCACCAACACTCCTGAACTATTCCAACTCTTGCAGTTCAGCAAAAGAAATTCAAAATGAACTTTGAAAAAATCAAGAAAATGTAACTGTGACAAGGTAAACCATAACCAAACACTACTGAAATATTCCAACTCTTGCATTTCAACGAAAGAAATTCAAAATAAACTTTGAAAAATAAATAAAATGTAACATCAAGAAAATGTAACTGTGACAAGGTAAAACACAACCAAACACTACTCAAATATTAAAACTCTTGCATTTAAAAGAAAGAAATTAAAAATGAACTTTTAAAAATCAAGAAAATTTAACTGTGACAAGGTAAAACACAACAAAACACTACTGAAATATTCAAACTCTTGCATTTCAACGAAACAAATTCAAAATGAACTTTGAAAAATCAAGAAAATGTAAGTGTGACACGGTAAATCACAAACAAAAAGTACTGAAATATTCCAACTCTTGCATTTCAACGAAATAAATTCAAAATGAACTTTGAAAAATCAAGAAAATGTAAATGAGACAAGGGCAAACATAGACAAACACTACTGAAATATTCCAAATCTTGCATTTCAACAAAAGAAATTCAAAATGAACTTTGAAAAATCAAGAAAATGTAAATTTGACAAGGTAAACCACAACCAAACACTACTGAAATATTCCAACTCTTTCATTTCAACTAAAGAAATTCAAAATTAACATTGAAAAAATCAAGAAAATGTAAATGTGACAAGGTAAACCACAACCAAACACCAATGAAATATTCCAACTCTTGCATTTAAACAAAAGAAATTAAAAATGAACTTTGAAAAATCAAGAAAATGTAACTTTGAAACGTTAAACCACAACAAAACACTACTTAAATATTCCAACTCTTGAATTTAAATGAAATAAATTCAAAATTAACTTTGAAAAATCATTAATATCTAACTGTGACAACGTAAACCACAACCAAAAACTACTGAAATATTCCAACTCTTGAATTTCATCGAAAGAAATTCAAAATGAACTTTGAAAAATCAAGAAAATGTAACTGTGACAAGGTAAACCACAACCAAACACTACTGAAATATTCCAACTCTTGCATTTCAGCGAAAGAAATTCAAAATGAACTTTGAAAAATCAAGAAAATGTAACTGTGACAAGGTAAACCACAACCAAACACTACTGAAATATTCCAACTCTTGCTTTTCAATTATAGAAATTCAAAATGAAATTTTAAAAATAAATAGTATGATTCTTTGACTTTGTAAATCACAACCAATCACTACTGAATTATTACATATCTTGCTTTTCATCGTAAGAAATTAGCACTTAATTTTGTATAATAAAGAAAATTTAGATGTGAAAAGGTAAACCGTAATCAATCACTATTGAACTATTCCAACTCGTTCATTTCAGCTAAAGAAATACAAAATTAAAATTTAAAAATAAAGAAAATTTAACTGAATCAATCTAAACCACAACCAAAAGCAACTGAAATATTCCAACTCTTGAATTTCAACGAAAGAAATTCAAAATGAACTTTGAAAAATCAAGAAAATGTAATTTTAACAAGTTAAAACAAAACAAAACAATACGGAAAAATTCAAACTCTTGCATTTCAACGAAAGAAATTCAAAATGAACTTTGAAAAATCAAGAAAATGTAACTGTGACAAGGTAAACCACAACCAAAAACTACTGAAATATTCCAACTCTTGCATTTCAACGAAAGAAATTCAAAATGAACTTTGCAAAATCATGAAAAATGTAACTGTGACATGGTAAAACTGAGTCTCTCAATCCCCGTAAAGCTCTTTTCAAATATACAAAAAATACTTATTTAACACAAAAAATTTATTTTTTATTGACTACAAAGTAAATAAAAAACCACACGGAATCAGGCACCTGAGTCTCTCAAACCCCTTAAAGCTCTTTTAAAAGATACAAAAAATACTTATTTAACACAAAAATTTTGTTTTTAATTAACAACAAGTAAAGAAAAACAACACGGAATCAGGCAACTGAGTCTCTCAATCCCCTTAAAGCTCTTTTAAAATATACAAAAATTACTTATTTAAAACAAACTTTTCTTTTTTATTTACAATAAATTAAATAAAAACCACACGGAATCCGGCAACTGAGTCTCTCAATCCCCTTAAAGCTCTTTTAAAATATACAAAAACTACTTATATAACACAAAAATTGAGTTTTTAATTACAACCAATGAAATAAAAACCACACGGACTACTGAAACTGAGTCTCTCAATCCCCTAACAGCTGATTTAAAAGATACAAAAACTACTTATTTAACACAAAAATTACTTTTTTAATGATAAACAAGTAACTAAAAAACACACGGACTAAGGCAACTGAGTCTCTCAATCCCCTTAAAGCTCTTGTAAAAGATACAAAAACTACTTATTTAACACAAAAATTTTTTTTTTAATGACAACCACGAAAAGAAAAATAACAAGGAATAAGGCAACTGAGTCTCTCAATCCCCGTCAAGCTATTTTAAAAGATACAAAAACTGCTTAATTAACACAAAAATTTATCTTTTAATGACCACCAAGTAAAGAAAAACCACACGGAATCCGGCAACTGAGTCTCTCAAACCCCTTAAAGATATTTTAAAAGATACAAAAACTACTTATTTAACACAAAAATTTTGTTTTTAATTACCACCAAGTAAAGAAAAATCACACGGAATTAGGCAACTGAGTCTCTCAATCCCCTTAAAGCTATTTTAAAAGATAAAAAAACTGCTTATTCAACACTACCATTTAGTTTTTAATGATCATCAAGTAGAGGAAAACCACCATGAAGTATGCAACTGACTCTCTCAATCCCCGTAAAGCTCTTTTAAAAGATACAACAAATGACTACCAAGTAAAGAAAAATCACATGGAATACGTCAACTGAGTCTCTCAATCCACGTAAAGCTATTTTAAAAGTTACAATAAATACTTATTTAAAACTGAAATTTCGTTTTTAATGACTCTCACGTAAGGAAAAACAAAAATTAAAAAGGCGAATCATTCTCTCCATCCCCGTACAGCTCATTTGAAAGTTACAAAAAAAACTACTTATTTAACATAAAAATTTCGTTTTTAATGACCAACAAGTAAAGTAAAAACACACGGAATTAGGCAACTGAGTCTCTCAAACCCTGTAAAGATCTTTTAAAAGATACACAAACTACTTATTTAACAAAAAAAATTCGTTTTTAATGATCATCAAGTAAAGCAAAACCACACGGAATTAGGCAACTGAGTCTCTCAAACCCCTTAAAGCTCTTTTAAAAGATATAAAAACTACTTATTTAACACAAAAATTTAGTTTTTAATGAAAATCAAGGAAAGTAAAAACACACTGAATTAGGCAACTGAGTCTCTCAAACCCATTAAAGCTATTTTAAAAGATAAAAAAACTAATTATTTAACACAAAAATTTAGTTTTTAATGACTATCAAGTAAAGAAAAATCACACGGAATTAGGCAACTGAGTCTCTCAAACCCCTTAAAGCTCTTTTAAAAGATATAAAAACTACTTATTTAAAACAAAAATTTATTTTTTAATGTCAATCAAGGAAAGAAAAATAACACGGAATTAGGCAACTGAGTCTCTCAAACCCCTTAAAGCTCTTTTAAAAGATATAAAAACTACTTATTTTAACACAAAATACAAGCAAGCAAATAACATGGGAATTCCTATACACGCAAGCAAATAATTGAGTTATTTTTACGTCACAATGTTTCAACTTAAAATCATTCTAATAATAGCATCCCATTTCTCATACTTTAATTACCTGTTACGCTTTCTTAACCATCGGAAGTTTAACATCACAAGGAATTATGCAACTTAGTCTCTCAAACCCTTACAACTATTTTAAAAGATATAAAAAACTACTTCTTTTAACAAAAAATACAATCAAGAAAATAACATGGTAATTTATATACACGCAAGCAAATAACTGAGTTATTTTTACGTCACAATGTTTCAACTTAAAATCATTCTAATTATAGCATCCCATTTCTCATACTTTAATTACCTGTTACGCTTTCTTAACCATCGGAAGTTTAACCAACGTAAATTAAGTTATAGACAATACTGGTTTAATCTCTTGGCAAAGAGTGTAATGACCTGTTTACCTAGCAGAAAAACCTGTTTGGTACGGGGGCGTTGGCAAAATAGTACTTTCTAGTCTACTTACTATAGGATACATCATGTAATGGTGCAGAGACTGCAAGAGATCCCACTGCAACTCGCCTTTGTACTGCTGAAGTCCTTGCGGCTATGGTAGAGTCCGATGAGGAAAGGAGAACAAAAGCGCAATTTTCTTATATTACACCTTTGACTTATTGGCAGATCCAGGTTTCCTTTGGGGGGGGGGGGGCTCGGCTAAGAAATAAAATTGGTATTCTTGAATTGTGTGATTATAATTAGTTATAGTCGAGGATGTCACAACCCTTTCTCCTTTGGGAATGGACTATGAAAAGGAACCTAGATAATCAAAAGTATGTCCACTCGTATTCTTTAAACAAAAATTTAAAGTAGTAACAATTTCTAGATAGAGCAAGTGCATGCGTTGGAGAAAGTACTTTCCGCCCCAAAACAACGGAAATTTTCAAAATAAATTGTCAAAAAGTATAATTGTCCTTATATTTGCATCCTTTGAAAAACTATTTAAGAGAAGAGAATACTTAAAGAAAGTATTACGTAGCAAAGAATCTAAGTTCCCTTGAAATTCAAAATTTGAGAAATTTCACATTACTTATTTACTTAAGAATGAATTTGGTGAGAATATAGAACAGTATTTTCAAGCGCAAAGCAACGTAAAAATATACGAAGTACCCTTAGACCATTGATTTTTCTTTTGAAAAATTTACACACAAATTGGCTGGGAAATAATTAATCTTAACAGGCTGCTTTAAGCTTGGAGGTAACACTCAATTTTTTAATTGGCAGTAAGAAGTGTCATTTTTCCGGGCATTTTTCTTCTTTCATGCTTTTGTTTAAGATGACTTCCACACATTAGGATAGAGTGGGGGGGGGAGGGGAAAGCATCGTCTGGAGGGGAAAATTTTCCCCTCCCAAATGAACTATATGCTCTGCTTAAATACTAATGACCTTTAGCTGACTGCGTAATTTCAAGCTGAAAATTATTTTATTTTCGAAATGTCTCGAATAACTAGTATGTATTTCCGGGAAGTTTGAGTAAATGCTGTGTAAACATAAAAGTTTATTTTTGGAACGGGAAAATGGAAGAAAAACAACCATAAAGAAAAAAAAATATGGCGATATTTATGTGCGCAGACAATTTTTCGTCCTTGTATTAGAAAAACTGTTCTTTTTTTGCGGAAAAAATGCTGCAAGAGTACTAGGTTTTTTCAAAAGTGTTGCCGCCACAGAAAAGCACTACCCATGGCAAGTGGCAATCCTGACGAGAAGCTAAGGAGAAACTGAAAGGTTAATGTGTTCACATTGGAGACCCATTTATTTTATGGACCCAAACCAAGAGATCTTTCTGGAGCTGCCAGAAACCACTCTAAAGCCTCTTAGCGTACTACTACTTGTGTGTAAAGCGAACATGCATTTTTGATTGTAGATTATTTCGTGCGAAAGCAGTATCCCCGGATAACGTCCAAACAAGGGAAAAGCACAATTTTAAATGATAAACTTTAAGGCTTGAACAACTGATGCTATAATTAACTTTATGATAATAAGCCTAAAATTGTCATTTAGAATTTTTTTTTTCTTTAACGTTTAGGTGTTCAAAAAACAACTATTTAAACAGCTGTTTTTGATCAAAAACAGCTGTTTTCTGTTTTTACCAAAAAACAGATCAGAAACAGAAACAGATCTTCTGTCTTTGTTGACTTGTTCTGTGTCTGTTCTGTTTTATTCAAGCCCTGTTTTTTTTGTCTGTTTTTTCAGAAAAACAGAACAGTGCCCATGCTTATTCCTGATGGAAGTAAAGAGCGAAGTTGAAACAAAAACGGACATAAATTATTACTTCACAGCCTATCTAGCATATATCAATAAAACTAGTACAAATAGTTCAACTAACTTTGTTTCCCTATGTTTCTAGGATTATAGAAAAGTAGTGCTTTACTGAAAACACAAAAGTCAAGTATAAAAAACAGGAATATTGATTTGGGAGTCAAAAGTGAATATGTAGTCTGACAACAACAACTAATCTTTAGAGTTTTTATAGTCTTACACCAGTTGTGACATCAGTGAATTTCAGTATATACAAATATTAAATTGATTTATCAGGTAGCATTTTGGTCTCGCCAGCAATAATACCAATAGTGAGTAATATACGATCTTAAATTGTAAGAAATATGCTTAAATATTACTTGAAATGAAGATCAAATAAGATATAATATGAACTCTGGGAATCCGGTTATCTCTATCTATAGAACAGTGAATGTCAAGCTATGATACAAATTCTAAAGCTAGTCTATAGTCCTAATACTATCAAGATGGCTTTACTTCGAACTTGTGTAAAAACTAATCATGGCATGTCCTTTTCAGAACCCAAACGAGATACAGTCATGGACCTGAGCCATTGTGCAATGATTTCTGGACACAAAGTATCACTTTAAACAAATGATTCACCGGGCCTCCATTGGTAATAGTGGTTAGTACGTCGGTGTAGTTACCATTCGCTTAAAAGCGGAAAAGTTTCTTCGAGTCCCAAAAAAACTTTTTTTTTTAGACAAATAAATTTTCCCTGAAAATAAAATTTACAATTACAAATTGCGTAAATTTGACAATAAGAAAAGAATAAACAGTTTATAAAGAAAAAAAAACGTTATAATAAGATAAGTATTAACATTAAGATATTAATAAAATGTTAGATTTTAAGAAATTTAACAAAATGTTAGCTTTTAAGTAATCACATTTACCTGGCTAGGGAGCCAGGTAAGTGATGAAGAAAACGAATTATATTACAAATATTTTCTTTTCTAGTTCAAATTATATTACGAATATATTGCATTAACAATTGCCTTTCTTTAATTTCCGATATGATAATTTTCTTTAATTTCCGATATGATAATATTCTTTAATTTCCGATATGATATTGAGATTAAGCATGGGCACTGTTTCTGTTTTCTGTTTCTGTTCTGTTTTTAAAGTACCTGTTTCTGTTCTGTTCATGCAAAGAAACAGAAACAGATGACCTGTTTTTTATTTACCTGTTCTGTTTCTGTTTTTATAATAGCTATTTCGTCCTGTTTCTGTTTTTTTTTCTACCTGTTTTTCTTCTGTTTCTGATTTTATTTTATTGATACGAGAATGAGATATTTGAGAATTTTGAACTTACAAAATGATTTTTAAATCATAATTTGAAATTGTGAAGAAGCGTGGTTACGCCTTGATTTCTAGAATTGGAACGTAAGTAAAATGATGGAACTCAGTCTGTCAAACGTATCAAATAGGAGTAGTAAGTTACATAAAGTTTTCAGGGATACATGAAAATATACATTGAAATTGCTGTTGTTTTCAGGGATACATGAAAAAATACATTGAATTGCGCAAGGATAACCCATGTCTGAGACATTAAACTTACGCGTGAACATTAAAAGTTGGCAAGGTTTCTGTTATTGTTGTCAATTGCACAATGAATGTACCGTTTGACGTAGACATTTTTATGAGCCAATCAGAGATGGCTCCTGATGGCTCATTGCTCATGCTGCTGTCGGCTCATTGAAGGAGCCGACAGTAGCAGCAATGATTAACCACTACCCATTGTGGCTGTGGAAATAACCGCTAGTTATTGATAATGCCTTTAATGAGTTACTATGTATGCTCGATACATGACATCATTAATCAAGTTTAAACAGGAGGGGCAACTATGTTTTGCTGGAAAAGTGAATATTCTCCATATAAATAAACTTCGGTCTGCATTATATGTCCTATCGAAATATATTGATGAGAACAAAATGCATCAGTGAATACTATTATTGTAATTATACTCAACAAAATTGTTTCTGAATCAAAGGTATTTTTCTTTCTATATTAGATTAGCGTATATTTTTTTGAGTAGAAAAAGAAACTCTGGTTAGTCTGAAATTGGTTGTGAGAGTGTTAGGACTCTAAAAATGGATAGATTTGAGAAAGAGCGAATCTTGGGGAATCTAGTGTTTATGGAAAAACATTTTATTCTAGACGATGATTTTCTAAAGTTGTCTATTCAAAGGAAGATATTATCTCGGGGGATGATTGTTGATATAATGAAAAGTGATTCTTCATCATTAGACTATTGTATGAAGCTTCTACGCCGTAATTCAAATGCATTTACACAATTTATTGATATATTGATCACGACACGGCAAAATGATATTGTGGATATGCTTTTAAACATTAGTTTAGAAATTTAGGACTTTTTTTTATGACAAAGATGGTGCTCAAGTATGATTTACTCCTCTCTCTCTCTCTCTCAGACAATTTTGTTGTTGTTGCTAGCTCAGTTTCATTGTGGCAGTGAGAGTGTCAACACATGAAAAAATGTTCCATATATGTCCCCTATGTATGTACACACTGGGCAGCTGGTCATCATGTGAGAATTACACAATGATTGATGAGTATGATGAAAAGAGTAGATTATGCAACCCGTGTAAATTGCATAGAGGATATGCTGTACAAATTAAAGATTGTAATTCCTGTCTTGAAGAGGTGTGTGACTCTCATCCTAGAGGGCACCTATGCTCCAATTGCCATTATGATAAATGTAATCAGTGGGAGAATACATATCTCGGTATAATTGGAAAAAATCCTAAGCGTGATTTTAGTTTAATGCTACGAGATTGGTATTGTCGTGGTTTTACATTGTTCTGGGAGGAGGAGCCGGGTTTCAACTGCTGGAACAGCAAGAGAAAATGGTTTTTACGTCATCGTTGTGAAGATAATGGGTGTTATGATTATATACCCACTGATTTTTATTTGGCTCTGACGGAATGCGATTCGCCACTTGAGGACACTGTTTGTGAAATTGCTTCAAATAGGCAAATTTAAACATGTGAATTCTATAGAATGAATGAGATTAGTATCATTGACTACACAAAGAGATATGACAAGAGTCAAGTTACACTCTACTGTAGAAAATGTAACCCTGACATTGCAGTACATCAGGATAAGTACACTGTGAATTCAGATAATCTACCTGCACAAGCTGTTGTCGAAAAATACCTATACCTAGTAGAAGATGAAATCTAAAGAGTAGAAAAGTCGTTTTATCAAGTATATAAATTTTTATTAATAGACAATTTCACATACAGTTTTAGAACATTTTATTCGTAGGGCACTAAAATCAGTATTAAATACGCTTGTAAGTATGTTTTCCACTAGAAAGTCGTTCAAACGAGGTATGTCAACGTAGATGTCGAGAAACTGCTTACAGGTGTAGCCACGACATATGAACATGAAAAAGAGTTGTGCATGAAAGCCACATGTCCTAGTCGTTAAATCCTGCATTCTTTGTTGATTTTGAATAATGGTTTTCCCACTGCTTTCAATAAACTTGCTGATGTATGGCATGTAAAATTTATACGATGGGCCAAGAGGATCAAAAAATTCAATATTCTTCGCTGTTTGAAAGATGCAAAGCCAATGACCGGTCGGATATTGTTAACACTTGAAACTTTTTCCAATGAAGTTTAAAGGTATACTAAAGTAATTGTTCTGAGACATGTAAGTATACATATTAAATACATTTATTTTTTTATTAGTGTTAAAGGCGAGAATTCAAGTATAACACTGCCATCGGGCGTAATTTCCCAATAGATTTCAAATTGACTCAGTGATAATAGCGTGATACTCTCAGTCAGAGCATCGGCAAATGTACACTCTAAACGGACACTCCCTGTTCTTACTATGCTCATGTCCTGAGTCCCCGACAAGTCCAAAACAATTACCCCATGATTTTTTGAAAACATTGAATCGGTTATTCCATTTTCAAATAGTTGAGAGTCATGATCTAGGGATTGCATGGTCAACTCGTACAGAGTTCTATAGGATTTTTGTCAAATGATAGAGCGTACAGTGGAATACCATTCACTTTGCACACAAGGCTAGATAGACCGAAAAAATAAAAATCATGGGGGGATTCCGTCTAGCATACTACGGCACTACCACTTTTTACAAAGGCCAAAGCCACTTTTGATGGAATTTCTCTATTTATAAATGATGAATCACTATAGTTACAAGAGTCGATGGCACTCTGATATTGATTGGTGATTGTATGGGGGACAAGAAGTTTAGTGTTGTTACCATTGGCTCTTATCTTTTCCACTGCCAATTCAACAGAGCTCATAACTTGTTGTTTTTGGACTGGGAGAGGTGCCGAGGTGGAAATGACATTTGTACTGGGTGCTGTAGAAAGTGTTTGCCTAAAAATAAAATCTGAGGGGGCCAGCTGCAACTTTATTTCAATCTTGGCATGGATGGGTAACCATTGGGATATATTGAATACCTCATGATTTAATTTTACAGCCAGATGAAGCTCCTGGGTTCCAGTAGTGGTCAACTCAACCTCTGTATCAACACCTGATCGATATTCATAGCCCAATGCTTGTCCTCTCAACTCCTTGTATGCCTTTGGTGTCATCATCATAAATTGTATGTAGCTTGCATAGTTGGATAAATTATTGCTAGTGCTCACCAATGTTCCATTAATGAATACATTAATTGGTTTCCCAAGGTTGTATAGAATTCAGTTTTCATAGGAGACACCATCGTCGACATGTGGAGTGTATTATCTGAATTTTTATTCACCGCAGGATTTAAATTGATAATTGTTGATGGCAAATCAATAAACTAATCTTCATTGGAAAATATTTGAAAGTATATATTTTCCAAGAGGGGTTGTTGGGTGTGAGATTGTTCATAGTAGCCATACTTGATAATAACATGACCGTTTTCATGGAGGAACAAATTGATGAATTTGCTTCGTTACGGGGGTTGACACACATTCTAAGGTAAACAACCCTCCTTTGATTTAACAATCCATGTATTCTTCTTCTGCTTCTTAAGCTAACTCCTTTGTAGTGTTGTATTACTTAGATGCTTTGGGTATTTCTTTTGCTTATTACCTTGGTGGAGACTGATAAGTGACTAACTGACACAGAGCCTTCTTATTCTCTCTCCAATTTGTCAAGATTTTAATTGCTCACCATTAGCTCTTTCCGAGGATCTAATATTTCCCTTAACACTCTCCTCGAAGTTCCTGCCCGACACCCAGTCCTGTGGTGTAGAGGCAGCGAAACTTGATGCAGCTGGTACAAGATATTTTGTGGCAAGGGGTAATGCAGAACGAAGTAGCCTTGAAAACCAGCTACCAAGACCATAGCCAGACATTGTAGTACGCCCCTTGTAGTAGTCCAATCCATTGCCTATTTGACGTGGACTCAAAGCATCAACATAGCAATCTATATTGGGTCAGAAAAATGGAATTCTCCTCTTTTTCATTTTAGGTCCTTGCCTTATCGTCAACGATGGGTTTAAAAGTAAATTTAATCACTGCTAAACCTTTTTTTATTGCTAGAGGAATCCGCTAACACACTTCTTAGCGTTAACTGGAGGAGGTTTAGATACGAAGGATTTCCAAGAACATACTGAAGAGGCTTTATATTAGCGATGAACAAGTCCATGAGTTGTTTTTAGTTCAAGAACACCAAGGATGGGGACATTTGAGTTACCGACTTTCGATGTTTACACAAATGATGCATAGAGAAATATGCAAAAGTCTGAGGCAAAACCAGGTGGATAATAATCGAAAATAACTTGATACATCCCGTAAACAGCGTCAGCATTTTTACAAATGATCATATTCAGTTTAAAGCCGAGAACGTCTTTCATACTATCATTGATAATAATGACTTCAGTGTCACCAGGTGATGTAAGGCAAACTATATCGTGTTTCAATGAATAATTGAAGTGGAAAATTACCCTTTCTGCGATACGAGATTTTTCTATTGATTGTACGACACAAATCTGTCATATTATCGTATTCAATATATTTCAATTTGGCATGTGGATATTCGCTAGATTTAAGTGCTTCAACCCATTCATAGTCGACAAAGAGTGTCCAATCGAATGGTATAACTTTTATATCATACACACGATCCTTTCTCAGGATGTCATAGGTATTTTTGAGAATACAGTCGACAAGATCCACTTCATACGCACCGTCAAATTTGATGGCGGGTGAGAGTTTCGTCCAAAAATCACTTGTCTTATTCAAGTCGTTGTAGAGAGGATCGGAAACATTGGACATAAATGTTACATAGAAATCATTGGGCATTGTCAATATCTTCAACACTGATCCAAGAATCAAAATCAGAATATTGTCCTAGCCACCGAACAAGTAACCGTTTCTTAAACCTGCGAGTACGAGTTTTTAATTTCTTTTCAATTTGATAGATTTCACTATTATTTTTAACTTTGTGCAAGTCACAGGAATAAAAACCATCAAGGACATCGATATCTTTGGCATTTCGTAAACATTTTGCAATGGTTGTGGTGTGTAGTATTATCGAAACCTTCTGAAGCACTGGTTGCACCGAGTTATTCTCCTGTTCAAGAAAAGAAGTTGTTCTCTTATTTCGATTGGTATAACAAACATTTAATTTATTTTTCTTCTTTACAATTATTTCATTGGAATACTGTTTAAGAAAGGTGTCAATTGTATCATGATCAGAATGATGAACTTCCATTAGTGTAGAGTCGGACAATGATCGATGAGGTCGTTGATTATAAATCAACATGATTTTATATAAATCATGAATAAAAGCCGGTGTATTTTTCAATGTACAATATCTTGAAATTAAAAGTCGAATAGTTCTTATCAATTGTTCGGCCAATGCAGCCTTTATAGGACTATGACTCTGATAGAGCGGTGTACTATATTTCTTTAGTACTTTTGCAACATAGGGATTAACAAATTCACTACCGCGATCCGTTTGAATTTTTTTATATGAATCCTGTTCGAGAATACTTTCAATGGCCTGAGCAACTTCAATGCATCTATTTGATCGCAATGGAATTGTATATGCATAACGACTATAAACACTGATTGCAACTAGAATGTACTTTTATGGTGTATTGTGACGTTGTTGAATCTCATCTAGAGTCAGGAGATCTGCTTGCATTATATGCAATGGGTAAAAGGCTTTAGTTTTTCAATATTGATTGGCACGAAGTCTATGATTTCGTGTAACAATATGCAGAGTGTAACTTGACTCATTTTTTAGATAGTCTTGTACACTTTTAGTTTGAACAACAGTGACATTGGAAAAAGTGGTTAGGGAAGTTAAACTCTCCGCCTCACCAATATTTTCATAAACACCTTTCAGAACTTCAAGCATTTTGAACGTAAACACGTTGTATAACGTCTGCTACCCTTTTGTATACTGGATGGTGATGGAGACATGATACGTTTTCGCTTTTTCCTTGCCACCATTGTCAAGTTTCCACTAGGTGTGCTAGTATTTTCCAAGATTGATTTTAAATCTTCTTCTTCTTCTTCTTCTTCAAGTTTTAATGGTGTTGTTGTTGTTGTTGTTTATGCATGTTAATTTAAATTTTTTAGAATTTGTGTGTTTCTAATAATACTTTTGGGGAAGTTTAATGTATTTAAAAAGTTGTATTGATGAGGGTAAAATGATAATAGTCCTTTACGATTTGTCATCATGTCATTTATTAAGTGGTGTAGATTATAGCTCTTGCCCCGAACTATAATCCCTTTTCCTTTGTTATCAAGTTTTATGTGACCTTAACCACTTCCCATGAGATAGGCTCGGAGTCGTTTTCTTTGTTAAACCAATGTTTGGGGTATTTTATTTCAGATTTTCAATACAATTGAATCCAAGTCCTCCTTCTTTAATTGTGTTCCAGCAGCAGCAGAATACTGAGATAATTTTTTTTGTGATCAATAGCAACAGTAGTGGCCTTCACACGATAGTGCTTATGTTTGTCCACTCGGAGAAGTGCATCTTGAAGTAAAAGCAGTTTTTTATCATCCTCAATATTCTCATGGTCAAGGATTTTACTCAGGTTGTTCTCAAAGTGTTCTACGAATGAGAGGGCAAGTTTTATTGGTATTAATTGATAGGGTTTTGGCACTCTCTAGAGAAAACTATTTACAAGTCCCGCAATTATTGGAAGTAAGAGTGTGAAAAAGCTACCACCCGCCTGAAGACGTAGTTTCCTTTTAAAATTCTTCCCTTTCTTTTTAGAGGCCCATGTACGTAAAATGGAACGATGTTGCTTTGCTTAATGCTCATCTACTTCTGGAAGTTGGACTTTACCCTCGGTCAAATTTAAAAGAAGTTCAGATATTAGATTAATGAAGTCAGTGTCAATACTATTGTTCAGTATGGCTTTCCTAAGCGGAGGTTTTGATCTACTTAGAACTGAAAACAGATGTCTATTTTCATGTAGTTTCTTCAGTGTCATGATAGCGACTAATAGGTCTTTTTAGTGTTCACGGGGATATATACTGTAATTTCATTGTCAGAAATATATGTGACTACACGCAGATCCTCGGGTGTATTTTGATTAAGATCCAGTAGGATGTAGCCGTAGGGTATGCTGAGATTGTATGCTGAGAGCAGAAATTTAGGAGCGCCTGGATACATTTGTTTATTGAGAGTTATTAAGGAGCTAGAATCACGAAAAACTCTGTAGATCACATACTAGATGCAATTCAATGCAAATGTTCGCATACATTTGCGCTTATGAAATAGATTGTGTAGAACCAGAGAAATAGAAATCTGTTCATGATTAGAGAAAACGGTGAACAGTTATAGCATTTCATGGGACCATTGTTCAATAGATTCAGCCAGATCGTCACTAATCAGCCAAGAGTTTGGTTCAATAATGTTGAAAACATCAAGCCCCTGGATGAATTGTATCTGCACCAACCCCGTCGTGCCAATCGCTTTTATTTTTTCGTATGACTCCTGCCAAATATTCTAATAGTAGTAGATATTTTTAGGCTTTTCCACAAACATTTTGTTACAAATTTTAATTATTTTAGTTAATAGTTTTGTTTTGCCTGACATTTACAGCCCACACAGAAACGATCTGAATGGTGTTTTAAATGGATACATGTTCCCTTCAACAGTTCACCTAGACAACTAACTGTAGGCTATGGCTGTCTAATGACTAAATAATTTCCCTATTACTACTCCGTTCAAGAAGAAGAAGAAGAAGAAGACGAATAAAGAATCATATTTTCTTTTATTATATGCATAAAAAAGTAACAATACTTAAAAAATATTACATTGAACATGAAAGCACATTAAACATGAAAAAAAACACTTTTTTTATAATCAAAAATACAACATTTACAGAGGCAGAGAGAAAAAAAAACACTTAAATAAATTCGCTTTTTTTTTATTTATTTATAAAAAAAATACAACATTTATTAGAATATAGCACTTGAGATAATATCACGTTTATTTACAGCATTTTTAATTTTTGGGTCCCCCCGGGGGCGGCCGCTGCGGCGGCCGGGGGGGGGGCGGTGCGGCGGGCCGGGACGCGCCACGGGCCGGGAAGCGGGGGCCCGCTGCGGTGGGCCCGGATCGGGGGCATTAAATAGTGGAACTTGATCTGCCTTGCACACACATTGTAAATTGATTATAATATAGAAAAAAGAATTAAAAAGAATTTTAAAAACACCTAATTAACAAAAAAACCCTCTAACTGAATTTATACTTCTTTTTTTTAAGGAATTGAAGTTAATTTTTCTATACCGAAGTGTTTTCTGTAACCCGCAAAATCAAATCGGTCGGTAATTAAATAATTCCCGTGTGGCAGTACCTTCACACCATCCTCAAGTACATATAATTTGTCCGATATGGCCGACGTGGCGTTTTTCTCGAATCTTAACTGTGTATTTTTTTAATTTTTAATAGCGAATAGCCATTACTATCGCCCTTGGTACTAAACTACGTTCCACGCAGTTTCTATACACACTCATGTCAAAATTATTTTTTACAAAGTGTGTAGGCACCCCCTTGCAAACTCGTTTGATATCCTTGTTGAGCGTTTCCACACAGTATACCTTCGGCCCAGGAAACACACCACTGGATATCAGATCACTTCCGGTTTCAGATTTTAGAATTAACAATTGATTTGAAGCCTGACGTTTCACTAGCTCTGGGTAGAGGTATTCGTCCCAATTAGTGTAGTCCATTCGTGAGCTAATGTACTCGCCATTTTCCAAATCATTCAATAGATTTTCAGTTTTGACTTTTAACAGGAGTAAATCAGTGTCCCCGTAATACATTTGAACTTGTCCCTCAATCGGCCATTGTACCTTGCACACATTATAATAAAATGACAACATGAGTTTCTTGGATATTTCAGTTATTGCACTTCTGCCGGAAATATTTCTATTTAAAACAATACTTCTTTTCTTTCTATATAGGAGTTCCATATCAGAGTATATGATTGTGAATGATATAAAGATTGGAGCTGCATTGATTCAAGCAAAGTAGTTAGAGTTGGTTACAATCTCACATCGACTTCTGTTTCTTAAGCATTTGCATATTTTACCGAAAGATGATTTCAAAATTAGTTTATAGACTTATTTTTCAACTTTCGTTTTCGCTTGTGAACGCTTTCTGACAAAGGTGTCAATAAAAGTTTTCATGTAAGGCTTTTGATCAAATTGGAGGGCTCTATGAATCTTTGTGACCTTGAAACCATTGGACGACATCCATTTCAATAGCACGTGATGAACAATGATATTCTGTTTCGGGTTGAGGTCGGCAATTAGTTTTTGTTTTGAAGGTACTAAGTGCATACTCCCATCCTCTACTAAAGATACATTGTAGGGGCTCAGAGAGTCCCTACCCACCGGTCTATTTATGCACAAAAAAAAAGTCTTTTAACGAGTAATGGATTTCCATAGGTATTTCAATGTCAAGTTCAAAAAACCATTCCCCGTGCCCCAGTCTCCTCAACACTGGCAATGTCAGAGAAATTTGAAACACATGGATTTTCAATCCATTTATAATTGCCAGACGGCAAACAGTAGTGAGACATTGCCGATGGGTAAAGGGATTTCATATCTAAAAAAACCGCTTCCGACTTTTCCCCGGTGTGCTCTCCGGTCAGATCAGTTTCACGATACGGTCCCCGTGAAAAAAATACCCACCCCTCATCGATCGCTCTAAAGACAGATGCTGAACCACATCGGTGATCAGACCTATTTTTTCTTTGCTGATTTTAAGTATCAAGTCCATCACCAGATGGGGAGTTAAAAAATAATTACCTATCTAAAAAACAAATTCTTCATAGGTTTCAGCAGCATTCTTTCACAAAATATCCAGAAGAGTGAGTATGTTAATATCCAAGCGAAGTTTACAGTCATCCCAATCATTATTACACCCACCCATTGCCCAAACCCTCTTAGCGAATTCATAGTCGCTAGTGTTCAATCACTCTCAGTAAGATTTTTTTAATAAGATTCAATGTGCTGTAGTGAAAACTCATCTAGCATCTAGACAGAGTTTTTATAATCATATTGATATAAGATCTTACACACTAAGAAACATTACTTTTCATCATCGGGGACGCACTGTTTGAAAAGAGGGAATCAATGAAAACTATGACTTTTCTATTTCTGAATCACCTGACTTAAAGATTTGGATAAGAAGTTGAAAGAGTTTAAAAACAGATTTTATTCAGGCACGTGTTACCCTTGTCAACTGTTTTCCACATGAATTCTAGCAGCGGTAGCTTCTCCGATGATTTGGGTATGATATTATATGAAAAAGAACAATCTATCCATGCGTTATCCACAACACCTACCCTAGAAATGTAAGCCGACACCTTAAAACTAGACTTTAAGTAATAATTGTAACTGCGTATATAAACAGGTAAGGAATAATATTTTCTAACATTGCAACCGCAAGTATAATCGATTACCCCCCCATGGAAATTCCCTCCTGATGTACTATCCTGCAAAAAAAGATCATGGCTTATCACGTTCCTCCTCTCCCGAGTCCCCACACCAACATCAAATTCCCCCTTGCAACCGCCCCATCGTGTTCTCATTTTAATATTCACTGTGTAATATGATCATAGGAGCATAGGAGTGTTTTCGTCGTAATGGCATGAGACTACACCGTACACTGTGTTAATTAGACCCACCAATGCTGAGTGCATAAAGTCTATCCCGTCACTTAACATCTCAACTACATCTAAAACTTGCATGGTATTATTGGAATCCCGTTGCGCGTAAGCGTAAGAGACCCCTATGGCTTCATGTATTTTAACACGATTTGAATTTGACGGATCGCACACGTCTGTCAGTTTAGCTTCGCAGTCCAAAGCGATCTTATTGCTCTGCAGGAACGTGTTTTGGAAATTTTTAAAACGTAAGATCGCTCTATCTCCGCTTACCGTCTCCACAGCCTGGTATCCATGACGTTCACAGTGTTTCATGTGATGCTTTAACTTTAAATCAGTCCAAAATCTTGAGAGGCATGTTGGACAGTAATAACGTACATTCCGGTGTTTACCCTCACTTAGAACCCTACTAATATCCGTAATTGGATTAAAATGACCAATTGAATCAGTGACAGTGGATGGGGTTCATAGAAGCCCTGCCCAATGTTCCACCGATTTAATTGACGGTACCCACACTGGAAATGATATCCTCTTCTTATTAGAAAGCTGACCCTCCTTAAATTCTGGTTCATACTGTAACACCGTGACACCAATCTTTAAATGTGCATTAGCCCGCTCGAAAATGTCTATTCCTTTTAGTGTCACGGGAAATTGACCATTTAAACAATTAAAATCTAGTTTTGGGAGCTTTGAACCCTCCCTACCATTAACTGCCATTTCATCCAACTTTTTCTTGGAGGGATCATCACGCAGAGGTCTGTATGTGGCAATTAAAAATGGATACTTGAAACACTGTAGCCTTGTATCAAAACTGATCCATTGTATCCCCTTACACCCCACCAAGTCTGAACAATATTTTAAAACTATATCCCGCCCCCATTGCCCGCATCTTGCCATAAAATCCCTTCTGAACCTATATATATTAACATTTAAACTTTCAATAAATAAAACCAAAGACCCACTACCCCCCTCGTTATAATTTTCCCACTTACTTCGAATACTATTAGCGCAATTAAGAAAAAATCTCCTCATAATTTGATAAATGCGGGTGAATTTACAACATGTGTGTGCAAGTGTTTCGAATAAAGCTCGCTCGCATTTTCATTAAAAAAAATATTTTTAGTTCTATTGATGCTTTTAAACTGACCCCCACCCCCCACACCCCCATCTGTTGTTCAAGAATGGCTCGAATATTATTAGCATATGAATGTGTAATGGCCGAGGGATCTGTTATTATATCCCCCGACACGATAAAGTTGAAGAGGTCACCGAATTTGGTGCTGTAGACCATTGTTTGGTGCAAGGCAGAGTTGGACGGAAAAAAATCTGGAAGAGGGGATACTGGTGTTGTTGTTGTTGTTGTTGTTGTACTACTACTAGTACTGGTTATTTCGTTAATCAGAATGGTGGGGGGTGACACAGAATTGTCAATAAAACCATTCCTCGTTAGTTCAATTACATTGCTTGGAGATAGTATGAGGTCCCCTAAGCCTGATAGCACATATTCCAGGGTTTTTGTGGACAATTGATCGAGCCAGCCTATATTGTCCTGTGACGTAATTTATTTATGAAGACCCGGTTAGGATACACTAGTAACACCGCCTAAGTGCTCACGCATAAATCTATCTGCCCAGTCCGGATCCTCAATCATGTCAATATCACAAGTTAAGTCGTCTAGGCTAGCCATATCCCCAAAAATATCATTAAGAAAACCTCTATGCCACTCCATATTCTCTAGAACTAATGAAGGTTCGTCTCTGAACTCCACTGGTGGTGATAGAATTGGTCCAGTAAATGCTGATGTCTCATCACCCAGTGGCGGTACTATATCATTAATCTATAGAAAAAAGTTTTTATTTTCTATGTGAAATAAGCATTATTTCATAAAGTTGAAAAATCATGTTCATTTTTTTCCATACCATCCCATAAAACTCAATTCCTCCTATAATTATTTAAACTAAATACTTTTTTGCTCATAGAAATATTCAAAGAATAAATGCAGAATAAATTACAAATTTTGTTAGCAACATACACACAAACACACAATAAAATAGTGAAAATCATTACGTTGTTATTGAATTTGCAATATTCATTATACTATCTCCATGAATTATCAGGTAGACAGAAAAACAAGCAGCGCATGCACCGCTCACACACACACACACATAGACACACACACACGCACACACACGCATACACACAGACGCACACACACACACACACAAACACACACACACACACACACACACACACACACACACATGCGCACACACGCTGAAATATTCTTACAGGTTGAAATTACGTTTCTAACCCCTATATATATTTTACATTAGCCTATAAGTAATTATGTCTCTGAAGTCAGGTAGAAACACGCTGCGGAAACAAATTATAGGACGTCAGAATTTCTACTTCAAAAATTCTTAATTTTCTCATAACTTTTGATGGATTAAGTTAAACGAAATAATTTAAAGATATTCAAAATCAGCATCAAAATACAATTCGGTTGATATGTATATTGAAAAAATTTCACCACCCGGATCAAACATAAGAAATAATGATATGGAAATATATGCCATTCAATCATTACATCGATATTGAATTTGCACTATCTCAATGAATTATTGAGTAGACGCGGTGCATGCACCGCTCACACACACACACACATGCGCACATACGCTGAAATATTCTTACAGGTTGAAATTACGTTTCTAGCCCCATATATATATTCCATCAGCCTGCAAGTAATTATGTCTCTGAAGTCAGATAGAAACGCGCTGCGGAAACAAATTATAGGACGTCAGAATTTCTACTTCAAAAATTCTTAATTTTCTCATAACTTTTGATGGATTAAGTTAAACGAAATAATTTAAAGATATTCAAAATCAGCATTAAAATACACTTCAGTTGATATGTATATTGAAAAAATTTCACCACCCGGATGAAACATAAGAAATATTGATAAGGAAATATATGCCATTCAATCATTACATCGATATTGAATTTGCACTATCTCAATGAATTATCGAGTAGACGCGGTGCATGCACCGCTCTCTTTCTCACACACACAGACTCTAACACACACACACACACACACACACACATACACTCTCACTCACACACACACACACACACACACACACACACACACACACACACACACACACACACACACACACACACACACAAACATACACACACATAAACACACACACAGACGCACACACACACAAACACACAAAAACACAAACACAAAAAAAAAAACACATACACACACACACACACAAACACACACACAAACACACACACACACACACACGCACACATACGCACATACAACAATCATTACGTCGTTATTGAATTTGCAATATTCATTATACTATCTCAATGAATTATCTTGTAGATGTGGCGCATGTACCGCTCACACACACACACACACAACAAAATAATGAAAATCATTACGCCGTTATTGAATTTGCAATATTCATTATACTATCTCCATGAATTATCGGGTAGACGGAAAAATAAGCGGCGCATGCACCGCTCACACACTCCTTCAAATAGACTTGGGAAAAAGAATCATTAGCGAGAAATAATATTTGAAAACTCATATTTAAATTTTCAGCTTGCATGTTGAGAGCTGTAGGGGTCACATCATTCTCGCCTTGCATTGGCCGTGAAGGGCCCGGCAATGCTTGATAGGGGGTGACCTCACAATCTTGTGCAGCAGCAGTAACGTTATGAGAAAGCATCCATTCCCTCTTGAATTTTCTACCAGGTTGCATAGTGGTCTGTATAGAGATGGCATCGGCATGAGAGGGTCCTGGTTGGTCAAGAGAACATGTAACAGAGCTAGCATATCTGATGATGGATGGTCTTGCAACTTGCATCGATGTGGTATCACCCCATCTTGGTCTCTTTTCGGGGGAAGAGTAATTGTAGGAATCTTCCTCCTCCTTTAAAAGGAAGAAAAATTTAGTAAGGAAATAATAATAACCTCCCTTTTACAGATAAATTGTCCTCTAAAGTTTATTCTAATGTTTGTAGTGCTATAAATATTAGCACTTTAGAACTATCTAAAAAGAAAAGCTTTTAAAGTAAAATTTTGGAAAATTTTTAGTTTGGGGGGAGGGGGGATTTCAAAAACATCTCCCCATAATATAATTTGACCTATAAAGTCAATTATGATATTTCTAGCAATCTATATCTATTAGCACTTTAGAAATAATTAAAAAGGCCTCTAAAGTTAAATTTTGAGTTTGGGGCGCAGAGGTATTTCAAAAACATCTAGCAATAAAATAATTTGGCCTATAAAGTCGATTCTGATATTTGTTGGAGTCTATGTCTTAGCACTTTAGAAATATTTAAAAAAGTTTCTAGAGTAAAATTTTGAGTTTGGGGGGAAGGGGGATTTCAAAAACATCTTGACATAAAATAATTTGGCCTATAAAGCAGATTCTGATATTTGTAGAAGTCTATGTCTTAGCTCTTTAGAAATATTAAAAAAAGCTTCTAAAGTAAAATTTTGGAAAATTTTGAGTTTGGGGGGAAGGGGGATTTCAAAAAACATCTTTCCATAAAATAATTTGCCTTATAAAGTCAATTCTGAGTTTAGTTGACGGTAAGGTTACACCCTACTTCAAACTAATGATATTGTTCAAACTTCACTGGTATATCACATTTCAAAGACTTTATTCTCGCCTAATTGACCACAGCAAGAATACTTTTTCTCAGGGAAATTATTTGGCCCTCTGCTTTGGCATAGGGACATAATAGTTCTAGATAATGAACATACAAAAGGTAGTTTGGAAATTGTCACTTTTCCTAACATGATAAGACACAAATATCCTTAGGTAGATCGGAAAAGGACGGAATACCTTAAACAAACACAATAGGGAAAAACCACTTTTTGAACGAAATATATAAAAGTAAAGAAGTATGCTCCTAACAAAACAATGGGGGAGGGGTTTTTTGTTTTACATAATAGAAAAAGCGTGCTTAGCGTTTTCTATCGAATATACTCATCATATTTTAAGGTTTTGTATTGTTGGAGGGGAGGGGGGCTAAGTCCCCCTGAAATTTGAATTTACTGGTAAAATACCATTTATCTGGAAATAAATTCAGTAAACTATACTCACATTGAAAATAGAAATATCCATTGTGCCAGAACTAATAAAATGCAGTGTACTATGCTCGATATGTTAAAACATAATGGAAATTAAATTGTAGTGCATGAACATTTTATACGTTATTTCAAGGACGAATAAAAAAGGATGTTACCTCGAAAAACCACTATGGTTGAGTTACATAATTTCGTGCATGCTCCCAAAACATGTTTGACTACTTTATAACATACCAGTTTTTTAAGAAAAAAATTGTGCACGTGAACTCGCGATGTACATTCATTGTGCAATTGACAACAATAACAGAAAAAAAACCTGTCTACTTAAATTATATTATTACGACCATACTCTTAAAACATGTTTGACCACATTATACCTTGCCAAGATTAAAAAACCTTGACTTTAGTTTCATAACATGCATTATAGTGTGCCAACTTTTAAAATATTCACGTGTAAGTTTAATGTCTCAGGCATGGGTTTTCCTTGCGCAATTCCAATGTATATTTTCATGTATCCCTGAAAACAACAGCAATTTTAATGTATATTTTCATGTATCCCTGAAAACTTTATGTAACTTACTACTAATAGGGCTGCTTGATTGTTTCAGCTAGGCAGAATTAGGGACTAGGAGTCAGGTGATAGTAGGTATTGGCTCAAGTGTTAGCAGTGGTGAATCCAAGGGGGACCCCGCTCCCCCCCCCTCCAAGATTTTTTCTGGCCCCCTCATTCCTTATTTTTTTTTCTTTTTCTTTCACTCCTTTATTTAGAATAAATCTGTCAATTTCGTCAATTATTGGTACCTTTGTCACATTGGGTCCCCCCAAGATTTTGTTCATTGGTGATCTTGTCACATTATGCCTTGCCAGATATTTTACTTTAGATCCGCATCTGAATGTTAGGACGGTAAAGGTACAATCTAATTCCACTAAAACGACGTAGTGCTTACAGTGCATTATTCCATCAATTGAGC
This sequence comes from Artemia sp. Qi Xiang Cuo, assembly GCF_049724085.1. Taxonomy (NCBI): domain Eukaryota; kingdom Metazoa; phylum Arthropoda; class Branchiopoda; order Anostraca; family Artemiidae; genus Artemia; species Artemia sp. Qi Xiang Cuo. The sequence goes on along the minus strand of NC_142807.1, from coordinate 46,405,327 downwards.
AGGAAAGTTGCACAGTTACTGTCCAGGAGAAGCAGGATACAAACAAACAACTTATTATTGTATATCCTGGTTCTATTGGTAGGGCCTCTGTCTCCTACATTACATGGGAAATAATTTGCGCCTTTAGCCGCGAGAACTTTAATTTAACTTTTTTTATGCAATTTATGCTCCTAGATATCATTAACTTGCAACGATTACCGTGCTGACCTATACATGATTAAATAGAAGAACAAGTTTTTTTTTAACTAAAAATAAAGAGCGACATTAAAACTTAAAACAAACAGAAATTGTTCCGTATATGAAAGGGGCTGTCCCCTCTTCAACGACTCGCTCTTTACGCTAAAGTTGTTTATTGTTTTAAAAAACAGAGTACTGAAAAAGAGTAACTTTAGCGTAAAGAGCGAGGCGTTGAGGAGGGGACAGCCCCTTTCATATACGGAATAATTTCTGGTCGTTTTAACTTTTAATGTCGCTCCTTACTTTCAGTTAAAAAATACTTGTTTTTTTATTTAATTTCTGAATGTTTTTGAATTAACGCAGGTTTTGATTTTGGCTCACCGTAAATGAATAATTAAAAAGAAATTTGCATATTAATTTTACTTTTTTTTTGGTTAAATGGCTTTCTCGAAACTTGTTTAATTTTATTTACGAATGTTTTTATTAGTAATAAATATACGTAACTTACGAATTAACTTACGTAACGAATTTCTATATTCATATATTTTTAATACGTATATTAGGGGGCTCGCCCCCTAGTCAATACCTCGCACTTTAAGATAAAGTTCGAATTTTGTTACAATTCTTTAAAAATGAACCCATAATCACAAAGGCCGTTATCTAGAATAAATAGCTCTTATGAAAGCACTAAAAAATGTTTGGCTTAAAGAGTGAGGTACTGACAAGGGGGTTAACCCAATCATACACGTAATATTTTCTGTTCGTTTTAAGTTTTGATGTTACTCCATATTTTCAGTTGGAAAACTTGCTTTTTTTATATTTAATTTCTGATCTTTTTTTAGATAATGCTGGGAAATCCGACGCCCCCTTCATAGCAATGTCCCTTCCCCCATGAAAACTTCCTTCATGGAAAGATCTTCCCACATAACCCCCGACCCACCCACCAACGCGTAAAAGTAAGTCGGCAAAATGAAAGCAAGACACATAAAAAGAATTTCGTATTGGAATTCTGGCACATTCCCCCAGTGTAAAATTTCCCGTGAAAAAATTCCTCCCTGGAAACTTACCTCCCCATGGAAAATCTTCCTTGTTGAAAAAAAAACAGCAGAAAATTCACCCCCCCCCCAAAAAAAATGCATGCATAGTTCCCAATAACAAATGCTATACGTATACAATTGGGAAATTTAAAACTTTAAGACCTTTCCATAAGAGCTCTAGGGGAATTTGTTACCTTCAAAGGTATATTTTTTGGGTTTTTCAAATGCTGAACAGAATGGCTATTTCAAACTTTTGAGCAGACGAAATTGGGAAAAGAGGGGCGTGAGAGGGGGCCTCGTTGCCCTCCAGCATTTTAGGTCTCTGAAAAGGGCACTATAACTTTTAATTTCCGTTCGAATGAGCTCTCTCTTGATTTTCTAGGACCACTGGGTCGGTACAATCACCCCTGGAAAAAAAAACACGCATCCGTGATCTTTTATCTGGCAAAAAATACAAAGTTGCATATTTTTGCAGATATGAGCTTGAAACCTATGTAATAGGGTTTTCTGATACGCTGAATCTGACGGTGTGATTGTCATTAAAATTCTTTCCCTTGTAGGGGATGTTTCCCCCCTCTTTCAAGTATCAGGTAAATTTTCTCAGGCTCGTAGCCTTTGATGAGTAATACTAAACTTAATAAAATTTATATATTTAGAATCGGCATTATAAGCCCATTCTTTTGATACATTTATTGACATCAAAATTCCGTTTTTAAAAGTTTCGATTACTACTGAGCCGTATCGCTTGTTTTTTATGTTTTTTTTTATTACATATATGTTATTACGTATATGAGGTGGTTCTCCCCTTAGTCAATACCACGCTCTTTACGCTAAAGTTAAAATTTTGTTTAAATCACAAACCCCTGAATCACAAAGGCCGTTTAATTAGAATAGATAGCTCTTTTGAAAGCGCTAAAAAAAACTATAGCGTAAAGAGCGAGGTATTGACTTGGGGGCGAACCCCCTCATACACGTAATAATTTCTGTTCGTTTTAAGTTCTAATGTTGCTCCTTACTTCCATTTGGAGAAACTTGTTGTTTTTTTAATTTAATTTCTGATCGTTTTTTAAATAATGTTGGGAAATCCGGCGCCCCCTTCATAGAAATGTCCCTTACCCCAAGGAAACATCCTCCACGGAAATATTTTCCCGAGTAACCCCCTCCTCCAGCCCCCCCCCCCACTAGAAAAAAATCCTTCGTGAAAACGTCTGTATACTTCCCAATAACCCATACTATATGTAAACAATAGGCAAAGTCCATAACTTGCAGCCCTTCCCCTGAGAACTGTGGGGGATTAAGTCATCCTAAAGGACATATTTATTAGATTTTCGACTATACTGAACAAAATGGCTATCTCAAAATTTTGATTGGGTGAGTTTGGGAAAAAATGAGTGTGGGAGGGGGCCAAGTTGCCCTCAAATTTTTTTGGTCACTTAAAAATTGCACTAGAACTTTTAATTTTCGTTCGAATGAGCCCTCTTAAGATATTCTAGGACTAATGGATAGATGTGATCACCCCTGGGGAAATAAAAAAAAAATAAAATAAATAAACCGTGATCTATCCGTGATCTATCCGTGATAAAAATCCGTGATCTATCTTCTGACAAAAAATGCAAAATTCCTCATTTTTGCAGATAGGAGCTTGAAACTTCTAAAGTAGGGTTCTCTGATACGCTGAATCCGATGGTGTGATTTTCATTAAAGATCTATGACTTTCAGGAGATGTTTCCTCTTTTTTTCGAAAATAAGGCAAATTTTCTCAGGCGCGTAACTTTTAATGGGTAAGACTAAACTTTATGAAAATTGTTTATTTAAAAACAGCATAAAAATATTATTAGTTTTATGGATCTCTTGGTGTCAAAATTCCTTTTTTTAGAGCTTTAGTTAATTTTGAGCCACGTAGCTCCTTATTTACATTTGGTGACCAAGAACTGTTTGATAAATACAGATTATTAATTTGCAAATTCACTTAAATGCTTAGTCAGAGAGCAATCTATATGTATTGAAGTCTTGTCCAGTAGAAATATATGTTTTTGCTAGCAAATCTTTATTGCATCAACATAACAAGATAGGCAAATATACTTTTTCTCGTGTTACTAAAATCATCCCTGAATAAAATCAATAGAAATCCTTTCAAGGAAAAGCCTAGAGTTAAAACTAGCTGATTTTCTGGAAGGGCCAAATTCTTATAAAATGCTGATATACTTTTCTCATTCAGTATGATACCAGTCTTCCGGTGAACACAGTATTTTTTACCATATAGCATAAGAAATTAAAAAAAAATAACACTAAGCGGTGAATTATTTCACGTATCTGTCTCATAAATACCAATTATAGACAAGCAAATTCCCGTAAAAATTAATATTGTGCTTCGAATGGTCTAAGTTGTTATGAAACCGTAGTTGTGATATTTCATTTTGCGTTTATAAGCAGACAGATTTTCTTGGCTTATTGTGCCAACAATACTGCTCAGGAGGCAATTGGTCCCTTTCCCCCTAGTTATGCCAGTGAGGTAAAAGAGGTCAGATATTTGGGTGAAGGTGCTATTTTTAAAATAATAGGCTACTGGAAGGTGCTTCTAAATTTGTAAAAGATCCTAAAATCAACCTTCGTGCTAAGAAAAGCATGATTTTATCTTCTGATGACGACTTGGACGTTCCAAATAAAATTTCTATGATATCTCTCTGGGTATCCCATGTGAAAAAAGGAATCACAGAAAGTATCAGGTGCAACTTCTGCAAAGTGTCTCTAAAGGCTAAGGGAGTCTCTACTACGACATTTTTATACCATCTTAAAAGGAAGGATATAATAGATGTGCACAAAAATGAAGTATATGCGTCTGGTGCAGTAAATAACAAACTCAAACCAGCTAAAAAAAAATTATATATCAAGTCAGGCTGCTGCCCTAAAGAAAGCTCCCGATAGCAAAGCAAGTGAAACAGAGGATAATTAATTAGTGAAATCTGGAATAAGAAGATCAGACAAACGACCATTCCTTATTTCTAATCAATCAAAACAAACTTCTCTGTGGAAGCTCTGCTACAAAACCCTGTTTAAAGACAACTTGGCACTTTCTGTGTTTGTTAGGCCAGATATGAAACAGCTTATTTAAAATACCATCCTAGGGAACTATCCATCGTCACATAAATGTTGCTGCCAGAAAAAAAGTTAAACAGAAGGCTGGTGAAAATGATTCTGACAGCCTTTCTGTTCCTAAACTGATGCGAATCTGATTAAACTGATGCAGCGTCTACAGAAGAGGGTGGCGAAAGTAATGGAGAAGAACAGTGGGGAGCTGGGACTCTGTCAGAAAACAAGATTGCAGCATAGGCTATCTGATGACATGTTACACAGCTTATCTGGATCCTTCAACATTTGGGAGGTTTTCACTTGGGGGTCGTTCTCTGGTCCCACAATCTTTGACACCATTACTATAGGATGCATTATGTAATGGTGCAGAGACTGCAAGAGATCCCCCTCCAACTCGCCTTTGTACTGCTGAAGTCCTTGAGGCTATGGTAGATTCCGATGAGGAAAGGAGGGCAAAACTGCAATTTTCTTATATTACACCTTTGAATTATTGGCAGATCCAGGTTTTCTTTATGGGGGGGGGGGGGCTCGCTAAGAAATAAAATTAGTATTCTTGGATTGCGTAATTATAATTAGTTATAGTCGAGGATGTCACTACCCTTTTTCCTTTGGGAATGGACTATGAAAACGAACCTACATAGTCAAAAGCATGTCCATTCGTATTCTTTAAACAAATATTTAAAGTAGTAACAATTTCTATGATAGAGCAAGTGCATGCGTTGGAGAAAGTACTTTCCGCCAAAAAGCAACATAAATTTTCAAATTAAATTGTCAAAAGTACAATTGTCCTTATATTTGCATCCTTTGAAAAACTATTAAAGAGAAGAGAATACTTAAAGAAAGTATTATTTAGCATAGAGTCTAAGTTTCTTTGAAATTCAAAATTTGAGAAATTTCACATTACTTATTTACTTAAGAATAAATTTGGTGGAGGGCAAGGAACAGTATTTTCTAACGCGAAGCACCGTAAAAATATGCGAAGTACCCTTAAACCATTAATTGTTCTTTTGAAAAATTTTCACACAAATTGGCTTGGAAATAATTAATCTTAAAAGGCTGCTTTAAGCTGCGAGGTAGCAATTAACTTATAATTAACTTTACGATAATAAGCCAAAAATTATCATTTGTATTTTTTTCTTTAACGTTTAGGTGTTCGAAAAACAGCTGTTTAAACCGCTGTTTTTTTTATCAAAAACAGCTGTTTTCTTTTTTTTTTTCAAAAAATAGATCAGAAACAGAAACAGGTCTTCTGTTTTTTTGTTCACCTGTTCTGTTCCTGTTCTGTTTTATTCAAGCCCTGTTTATTTTTTTCTGTTTCTTCAGAAAAACAGAACAGTGCCCATGCTTATTTCCGATGGAAGCAAAGAGCGAAGTTGAAACTAAAACGGACAAAAATTATTACTTCACAGCTTATCTAATATATATCAATAAAACTAGTACAAATAGATCAACTAACTGTTTCCCTATGTTTCTAGGATTATAGAAAAGTAGCGCTTTACTGAAAACACAAAAGTCAAGTATAAAAAACAGGAATATTAATTTGGGAGTCAAAAGTGAATATGTAGCTTGACAACAATAACTAATCTTTAGAGTTTTTATAGTCTTACACCAGTTGTGACAACAGTAAATTTCAGTATACACAAATATTAAATTGATTTATCAGGTAGCATTTTGGTCTCACCAGCTATAATACCAATAGTGAGTAATATACGATCTTAAATTGTAAGAAATATGCTTAAGTATTACTTGAAACGAAGATCAAATAAGATATAATATGATCATTTTACTGACGTTCCAATTCTAAAAATCGCATGAGGCGTAACCAAGCTTCTTCACAATTCCAATTTATGATTTAAAAAACCATTTTGTAAGTTCGTAATTCCCAGATATCTCATTCTCGAATCACAAAGAAAAGAAAAAAGTTAAAGTTCAATTCTAATTTTTTCAAAGGAAATAAAAAAGGTTCCACTTCATTTCTGAATTTTCTCAAAGATGTAAAAAAAATTTAAAGTTTGCTCTAAATTTTTCCATAGAAGATAGAAAAAAGTTATGCTTCGATTGTGAATATTCTCCATGAAGATAAATTTTTCATTTTAATTTTGAGTTTTCTCAACGAAGGCAAGAAAAGTTCAAGTTTTCTTCTGAATTTTCTCAAAGAAAAGAAAAAAGTTACAGTTCAATTCTAATTTTTTCTAAAGAAAATTGAAGTGGTTCCACTTCAGTTCTATTTCTCAAAGACGTAAAAAAATGTAAAGTTCTGTTCTAAATTTTTCCGCAGAAGATAAAAAAAAGTTACACTTGGATTCTGAATATTCTCCATGAAGATAAAAAGTTCCACTTTAATTCTGAGTTTTATCAAAGAAGTGAAGAAATTTTCAAGTTCTCTTCTAAATTTTCTTAAAGAAGAGGTGAAAAAAAAGTTAGTTCAATTCTAAACTTTTCCAAAGAAGAGAAAAAGTTTCACTTCAGTTCAACTTTAATTCTGAGTTATCTCAGAGAAGTGAAAAAAAGTTCAAGTTCTCTTCTGAATTTTTCCCCAGGAGAGAAATAGTTCCACTTTTAATTCTAAGTTTTCTTGAATAAGTGAAGAAAAGTTCAAGTTCTCTTCTGAATTTTCTAAAAGAAAAGAAACAAGTTACAGTTCAATACTAACTTTTTCCGTAGAAGATAGAAAAAGCTATACTTCAATTCTGACTTTTTCCCCAAGATGAGAAAAAGTTCCATTTCAATTCTGTTTTTTCTCAAAGAAGTGAAAAAAAGTCCAAGTTCTCTTCTGAATTTTTCCCAAAGAAGAGAAAAGGTTCCACTTTAATTCTGAGTTTCTCAACGAAGCGAAGAAAAGTTCAAGTTCTCTTCTAAATTTTGTCAAATAAAAGAAAACGCTACAGTTCAATTCTAGTTTTGTCCAAAGAAAATAAAAAAGGTTACACTTCAGTTCTGAATTTTCTCAAAAACGTGAAAAAAATTTAAAGTTCTGTTCTTAATTTTTCCGATTCGGAATACTCTCCATGAAGATAAAAAGTTTCACTTTAATTCTGAGATTTCTCAAAGAAGTGAAGTAATGTTGAAGTTCTCTTCTGAATTTTCTTAAAGAAGAGAAAAAAAGTTAATTTAACTCTGAATTGTTCCAACGAAGAAAAAAAGATTCCACTTCAGTTGAACTTTAATTCTGAGTTTTCTCAAAGAAGTGAAGAAAAGTACAAGTTCTCTTCTGAATTTATTCCCCTGGAAAGATAAAGTTCCACTTTAATTCTGAATTTTCTCAATGAAGTGAACAGATTCAAGTGCTCTTCTCAATTTTTCCAACGAAGAGAGTAAAAAATGAAGTTACAGTTCAATTCTGGATTTTTCACTGGAAGAGAAAAATAGTCCCACTGGAATTCTGAATTTTCTGAATGAAGAGGAAAAAAATTCCAGTTCTGTTCTGAAATTTTGTACTGTTGATGAGCAGTCATAGAGTACCACTAATACAACCGCATAAACAAAAAAAATAATAAAAAAAAGTTGAATAGTTTACGAAGTCAAAAAATTTCAAGTCAGAAAAAAAGTGCCACTACAAACATTCTTTTACTAATAGTAAAAGTCACGGCTAACATATCTATATCATTCCCATTTTGTATTTCGAAAATATTAAAGTAATTTTTTTTGTTTTAAGTATATTTCATGTCATTTTAAGACATGTAAAAAAAGTTGAAAAAATTTCGACGTTAAAAAAATATAATATTAAAAAAAAAGTAAAAAAAAAATAACATAAAAAAAGTCTAAAAACTGGGGGGAGGGGCCAAAAATATGGAAGGAGGGGGTCCCATGGAGTTTGGGGAGAGGGGGACCCATGGAGGTTGGGGAGAGGGGGCCCCTTGGAGATTGAGGTCCTTGGTTGTTAGGGTATCCATAAACATCTCACTAGTTGATTTCTAAGGATTGATAAGGATTGTTCTGAATTTCTATGATAAAATTCTTTTCTTGACATCTAAATCTTTATTAATTTCAACTTTTTAGCATACTCCATTCCTAAAGAATATTATACATTGCCCACTTCCCTCATCATGTACTTGTGTATTATTATAGTGGCCACAGCCAAGAAGTGAAAGCTAGGTCAAGTCACGAGATCTTTTCTTTGGCAACTTTGACTTTATTAGTTTCAACTTTTTAGCGTACTCCAATGCTAAGGAATGTTTTAAATCCCCAACACTCCTCAATTGAAACTTGTGTATCATACAGAACACAGCCAAGAAGTAAAGTAGGTCAAATCACAAGATCGCCTCTTTTCTTGGCACCTACTACTTTATTAGTTTCAACTTTTTAGAATACTCCAATGCTAAAGAATATTTTATATCGCCCACACTCCCCAATTGGTACTTGTGTATTATACAGAACACAGCCATTCCACAGATTGATACTAATGACGTCATTCTAGTCATATTCTTAGTCATATTCTATGTCACGTTGCGTAAGACTTACCAACCCCTCAGACTTACCTTAATTGATAAGCAATTTTAATCCCTTTACCACTTTCATACGATTCAATTAAAAAAAAAATTAGTTTCCTCTGTTTCATCCTATTATTCAAATCATCAATTAAGATCATTCAGACCAGAATTATGCAAATGGGATACCTTTTTGCAAATTTAGATACCTTTATGCAAATGAGTTACCTTTTTGATATCTGTAATATCCTACAAGTAATAATGATGAATAAATTATGTACCGTCAGTATCTATTGAGACAGAAACCTGTCTGGCTTGGCTGTTGACCCAGAAACTTGTCTATAACGTACGTTATTTGACAGGCTTTTACCATGGACATTAAATATGTCTTAATATGTAAAGAAGCTCCACTACTTTTCAAATCAATCAGCAACTTTAATAGATAACGTTTTTTCAACAATTCATTACGTACAAAATGAAGTGTTGATCTACAACTTATTGGATCACTTTCCAATTGGAGTCCTGCTTCCACTTCCTCGGATTTATAAACGACAAATGATTTCCGATAAACCAATATTTCGATATACACCAGCAAAGCTTGACCCACTCAAGGAAACTCTGAATACTACTTCGTAAGATTTTGTACTATCTGAAGAAGTTAATTTAGGAAATTACGATAGGATATTTGATGAAGCAAAGCTTTGTCAAAAGCTGAAGTAAAACCTCCAATTAGTCGGTCTAAAAGATCAACACCCATAGCCCAGAGGACAACAAGCGGGAATTTAACGTCAATAAAAAGAAAGCAAAATCTCTGGAAAGCGTATAAGAAAACCAAGCAAGAAAAAGCTATATACATTTAAACTATACCAAAATATGGGAAAATCATTGACACGAAAAGCTAAAGTGGCACATTTTACTAGGAGGTATCAATGGTTCTCGAGCCAGTCATAGAGTAGGAATCATAGAAAATAATTCTATTCCTCAAGAATTCTTCTGCCGGTTTCGACCAAATTCCTGCTAGTCATTAAGTTCATTCTTCCATCAGAGGCAACGCTGTAGCGTTACCTATAGTAAAGGCCATACGGCTCCAATGTTTTATTATTTTTTTTTTCCCCAGAGGTACTTCATATGGAAGGGGTCGTCACATAAACTTCAGAAGGGGCTCATCCGATTGGAAATCCAGAATGCTAGTGCCCTTTTAAGAGTCAAAAGTGATCGGAGGGCAACTACCCCCCTCGCCCTTCTTTCCCAAATGCATCCAATACAAATTTTGAGACAAAATAGGTCAAAGATCATATAAAAAACTCACACATCTCCCCAGGGCCTGGGGGCAGCCGTTTTAAGTTATGCCCTGGGGGCATATATAGTTCTTATGGAAGGAATGCTCTTATAAACTTTAGAGAGGGCTCATTTCATTGGAAATTGAAAGCTCTAGTTCACTTATTAAGAGTCCAAAGAGATTGGAGGGTAACCACCCACCCCCCCCCCTCACGCCCTTTATTCCCAAATGCATCCGATAAAAATTTTGAGATAGCTATTTTGTAAAAAAAAATAATTCAAAGATCATGTAACAAAAACCCCAGTGTCAACACAACCCCCAAGGACCCGGGGGCAGGCGTTATAAGTTATACCCTGGGGGTTTATATGGTTCTTATGGAAGGAATCCTCGTATAAACTTCCGAGAAGGCTCATTTCATTGGAAATTGAAAGTTCTAGTTCATTTTTAAGAGTCCAAAGAGATCGGATGGTAACCAGCCCCCCCCCACGCCCTTTTTTCCCAAAGGCATCTGATAAAAAATTTGAGACAGCCATTTTGTTAAAAATAGTTCAAAGATCATATAACAAAAACTCTCGTGCCGATACAGCCCCGAAGGCCCAGGAACAGATGTTGTAAGTTGTTCCTTGGGGGCATATATGGTGCTTATGGAAGGGACGCTCATATAAAGTTCAAAGAGGGCTCATTTGATTTGAAATCAAATGTTCTAGCTCATTTTTGAGAGTCAAAAGAGATCGAAGGTTAACTAGCCCCCCCCCCTCCACGTCCTTTTCTTCAAACCCATCCGATAAGAACTTTGAGATGGCAATTTTTTTTAAAATAGTTCAAAGATCATATACGGACGTGACATCTCTAACCTAGAGGCACTGTCTGGGAAGAAGGTCGTATTTTACAACTCAGGACCAATTGATGGCTCCGGGTTAGAAAGTGTAGGTCTCATATTGTCCCGACAAGCGGCCACTATGTCCCTAAATATGAGGCAGTATCTAGCAGGATTGTATGGGTAAGATTTAAAGGCCAAAATAACAACTTGACCGTCCTTAGCGTAAACGCCCCAACCAGAGATGCACCTGAACATCTAAAAGATCAGTTTTACAGCGAAATTCAGATAGTCATTGACAGGACCCCCCCTAAAAGATATGCTCATGATAGGAGGCGATTTTTATGCAAGGGTTTGTGGCAGGCGGAATGACTCCGAACAGGCGATTGGCAATCATGGCCTCGGCGAAAGGTGCTCAAATCAATTACCTGCTTATATCTCGAAGGTGGAAGACCTTGATGTTAGACTCAAAATTGCACAGAGGTGCTGACACAGGATAAAAAAAAGATCCGACCACTTCTTGCTAAGGACCAGGCTAAGGTAAAGACTCAGTACAAAGAAGGCGCCCATGCCAAGTCAGAAAATAGATGTATCTAAATTGAAAATAGATAAATACCGATAATCCAATGTCCTTGAGCTCTCTGACCGCTTTGCCACCCTACAAGACGACGCCGAGAGTATTGATCAGGATTCCAACTCATCAGGATGCCCCGCTTCCAAGATAGAGAGAAAATTGAGGAAGTTCAAAGGTCACGTGAAGGAAACCGAAAGAAAAATCCTCGGAGTTGTAAAACGAAAAGCCAAAAAATGGATCTCTGAGAAAACGCTAAAATTCTCTACAGAGAACAAGGAGACAACCAGTAAAAAGTCCGCTGCATATAAATAGCTGCGTCAGGAATGCCATAGGTCTGCAAGAGCCGACAGAAAGACCTACTGGTCAAACTTGGCCGATGAGATGAAAAAAGCCGCTTCACGAAATGGTACAACGAAACTTTACCAGATTCTTGGAAAATGTACCGGGAAGAAAAATCCATCTACCATCTCCCTGCTTAAAGCGAAAGACGGGCAACTGCTCACAAGTAGGGAAGAACGTATCGAAAGGTGGCGGGCACACTTCCAAGAATTGCTGAGACCAGGAATTACTAGCAGCGAAAACCAACACCCCATAGCCTCACCCAACCCCTCAGAAAACCATTCTAATGAAAATGTCTCTACGGACCCACCTACTAGAGAGGAAGTAGGCTAGGTAATTAAATTGCTAAAAAACCACAGAAGCCCTGGAATAGATGGAATCCCGGCTGAGCTGCTGAAAGCTCTACCTGAGTCGTCCGCAGATGAGCTCCATAAACTTGTTACAGATGTATGGGATAATGAATACATTCCCGATGAGTGGAAGACATCGATAATTGTCCCCATCTTCAAAAAAGGAGGCCGAATTGAATGTAAGAATTACTGAGGCATATCCATCGTCCTGATTGCTACAAAGACATTGGCAATTATACTTCTAAATAGGTTCCGAGACGTTAGAAATTCCCTAACGTGACCCAACCAAGCAGGATTTAGACCAGGCATGGGCTGCTGTGATCAGATCTTTACCTTAAGACAGGTTCTAGAACATCGCTTCAAACACAAGCAGGAGACAATCCAAATCTTTATCGATTTCATCACGGCTTTTGACTCGATCCATCGGGGCAATATATGGATCGCAATGAGGGAGGACGGAGTCCCTGAGAAGATTATCAGAATACTGAAGTCATACTACGATAAAACCAAGGCCCAAGTTAGAGTTGATAGTGAGCGTTCGGATCTGGTCCTGATTGAGGAGTGTGTGCGTCAAGGGTGCATTCTGTCACCAATATTATTCAACGTCGTTATTGATTAGATTCTCGTGGCCCTCGACAAGTATAAAGGTGTCGAATTAAGCCCGTTCTTATCTGTCACGGATCTTGATTACGCTGATGATGTGGATATACTCACTGAGTCTGTTACAGATGCCCAGTCCTTGATTAATGAAGTAGCAGGCACAGCAATTTTGACTGGCCTCCAAATAGGTCTACTGAAGACCAAAACAATGTGAACACATGGAAGTGATGACACCCCCGTGATCCTAAGTTGTAGTCAAATTGAGGCCGTTCAGTCGTTTAAATACCTTGGCTCAATGATAAATGCAACTGGGGAATCATCAGAGGAGATCCGGAATCGCATATCCTCAGCATGGAATTTCTTTCTGCAGCTAAAGAACTAGCTTTGGAAGCGTAGCGAAATCTCTCCACGAACAAAGCTCCGAGTCTACGAAGTTATGGTACTCTCTTTCCTTCTCTATGGGTGTGAAACTTGGTCACTGAAAGCAGCGGAAGCGTTAAACTTGGACGTACTCCATCACAAATGCCTGCGATATATACTAGGCATTCGCCTCTCAGACAGAGTCTCGAACGAAGAGGTCAGGAGAAGAGGTGGGGATCGCAAACTTCTCTCTGATGTTGTAAAAATGAGGCATCTGAGGTGTTTGGCCACACCATGCGGAGATCAGAAGACACTATTGCCAAAAAATGCCTCAAATGCCTTCCACTACCAGCATGGAAGAAGAAAGCAGGAGGACAAAAGGAAACATGGCTTGCGACAGTCAAGGCTGACCTAGAGCCTATTGTGGGTTTCCGAAAATACTGGCAACGCTGGGATCGTAACTGGCTTGAAATTATGCAGCCTGCCACGCTCGAGTGAAATCTCTGGAAAGAAACATGTCGTCGTCTGCTGGGCGTCACAGTGATCCTGGATGCGGCTTGAACGTGCAACAAGTAAGTAAGTAATTAGCCCCCCACCACACATACTTTTTCCCCAAACCAATCCGATAAAATGTTGAGAGCCATTTCGTTAAAATAGTTCAAAGGTCAGATAAGAAAAACTCCTGAGTCAATGCAGCCTCCCAGGGCCCGGGGGCAGGCGTTGTAAGTAATGCTCTGGGGGCATATATGGTTCATATTGAAGGTATACTCGTCTAAACTTCAGAGAGGGCTCATTTTATTGAAAATTGAAAGTTATCGTTGACTTTTTAAGAGTCAAAAGAGATCGGACTAGCCCCTCCCCCCTCCACGCCCTATCTTCGTCAAACCCATCCGATATGAACTTTGAGAGAGCGATTTTTTCAAAATGGTTTTCCCCAAATGCCTCCGATGAACATTTCGAGATAGTAATTTTGTTAAAAATAGTTCAAAGGTCAGACAACAAAAAATCCGGTGTCGACACAACCCCCCTCCCCCCAGGGCCAAGGGGCAAGTGTTGCAAGTTACACCCTGGGGGTATATATGGTTCTTATGGAAGGGATGCTCAAATAAACTTCAGAGAGGGTTCATTTGAATGGAAATTGAAAGTTCAAGTTCAATTTTTAAGAATCCAAAAAGATCGGAGGGCAACTAGTCCCACACCCATGCCCTTTTTCCCCAAGCCCATCCGATACAAATTTTGTGATAGCCATTTGTTAAAAAATAGTTCAAAGGTCAGATAATAAAAACTCCGGTGTCGACACATCAACCAAGGGCCCGGGGACAGACTAGCTAAGTTTTATCCTGGGACCGTATATGGTTCTTATGAAAGGGATGCTCGTATAAACTTCAGAGACGGTTCGTTTGATTGGAAATTAAAAGTTCTAGTTCACTTTCTGAGAGTCAAAAGAGATCTGATGGCAACTAGCCCTTCCCCCTCCACGCCTTTTTCTTCCGCAAACCCATCCAAAAAAAGATTTTGAGGTGACCATTTTGTTAAAAATAGTTCACACATCAGATATTAAAACTCTGGGATCGACACAACCCCCCAGGGCCCGGGGATAGGTTTTGTAAGTTATGCCCTGGGGGCATACATAGTTCTTATAGAGGGGATGCTCCTATAAACATCAGAGAGGGTTCATTTGATTGAAAATGGAAAGTTCTAGTACATTTTTAAAGAGTCAAAAGAGATTGAAGGGCAATTAACAACCTCCCCACGCTCTTTTTCCCCAAACCCATCCGATAAAAATTTGATATAGCCATTTTGATAAAAATAGTTCAAACATTAGATAATAAAAACTCTGAGATTGACACAAACCCATTTTTTTTTCGATATTGCTACTTTGATACTAATTTTGATACTTTGATGAACATTTGATTGAAAAAAGTTTGATTTTGAAATAAGGAATTTTTTAAAACTTGAAACTTTTGCGATCAAAAATAAACAAAAATAATTAAAAAAAAACTTTACGAAAAAGAATTTGTTCAAAGAAAATTAAAGGGCATTTTAAACTTAAGATTAGCAGATACAAAAACCTGTTAGAATTCAAACTCAAAACGATCGGAATTTATTATTAAAGAATAAATGAAACCCAAAACGAACAGAAATTAAATATACAATCATAGCAAAAAATATACAAGTAATAATATAAATGAATAAATAAATCTTAAAGCGAGTAATGCTTAAATTGAATATGCAAATTAAGCTTAAAAAATATTTTGCTATTGAATTATAAATGAAACCCAAAAACCAACAGAAATTAAATAAACAATCAATGCAAACAAACATAAAATAGATACTAATGTAAACAAATAAAAAAAAATCTTAAAACGAGTGAAACTTAATTTTGAATAGGTAAATCAAGCTTGAAACGAACAAAAATCACTACAAACAAGTTTGGCTATCGCCTCCTTCTCTCACTAAAAGTCTAAAGCCTACTGCGTCATTGGCGTTTTACTGAAAACTATATGTGTCTTGAACAGTCTTGGAAAGCTTAAACAAAATCAAATTGAATATTTGATATATAATGATATTAATTGTTGACAGACCCATCAGTTCAAGATTTTATTTCACTGTAATTTTATTTTCATTTTCAATGCTGTAGGAACTGGAAAAGAAAATATTTGTAATATAATTCGTTTTCAGTGAAGCGCCTTTAACGCAGTAGGCTTCAGGTGAAGGGTTTTTTATTTACATTTAAGGAAGGGGCCAATATCCAAACTCTTGTTTGTAGTGAAACTATGTTCGTCTTGAACAATTTTAAAAAGAACAAACAGATTAAAATGAATATTTGATGCATAATAATATTAATTGCTGAAAGCTCATCAGTTCAAAATTTTACTGTAATTTTAATGTTTATGTTGTAGAAAATATTTGTTATACAATTGGTTTACAGTAAAGCGCCAGTGATGCAGTAGGTTTTAGAGTTTTACAGTGAGAGAAGGAGGCAGTACCCAAACTCTTGTTTGTAGTATTTTTTGTTCGTTTCAAGCTTGATTTGCATATTCAATTTAAGTTTCACTTGTTTTAAGATTTATTTATTTACTTACATTAGTATCTATTGTATGTTTTTTTGCATTGATTGTTTATTTAATTTCTGTTCATTTCGGGCTTCTTTTATACTTTTAATAGCAAAATTTTTTTTTGTGTTTTAAGCTTCAATTGCATATTCAATTTAAGCATTACTCGCTTTAAGATTTATTCATTCATTTATATTATTACTTGTTGTATGGTTTTTTATGAATTTTTATTTAATTTCTGTTCGTTTTGGGTTTCATTTATTCTTTAATAGTAATCTCTGGTCGCTTTGAGTCTGAATTTTAACAGGTATTTGTATCTGCTGAACTTAAGTTTAAAATGGCCTTTAATTTTTTTTAAAAAACTTTTTCCGAAAGTTTTTTTTTTAATTAATCGATTATAAAGCCACTGTGTCATTTGATTAATAAGTCATTCCAAGAAGGAGTTTTCACCCAGGGACTCAAGTTGGCACGAGTGAAATCTCTTTTTGAAGGAGATGACCATGAGGATCAAGGGAATTACAGGCCAATCTCCCTCCTATCCATCTTTTCTAAAATATTTGAAAAACCAATGCTGAACCGACTAATGAGTTAACTCGACGCTAAACAGTTTTTCCATAAACATCAATTTGGATTTCGTGCAAAACATTCAACGGAACATGCAGGCAAAAGATTTCTTCAGTTTACACGGCAGTCATTGGAATCTGGTCTCATATCACCAGTCATTTTCCTTGATATGAGGAAAGCTTTCGACAGTCTGACCCACGAGATCCTTATCGATAAGCTGTCTCATCACGGAGTTCGAGAGGAGCAGCTGTTATGGTTTTCTTCATACCTCACTAGCTGTTTTATCGCTGCTGAACCTTCAGACGACCAAGTTCAAGTTACTTATGGAGTGCCTCAATTCTTGGGCCTTCAGTATTCCTCATTTCCGTCAATGACCTGTATCGGCTTTTTACTATCACGACACCAAATCTCTGCTGTGGATTATGTCATAAATATGATTCCCGAACCACACCAATAGCTGCATCCAATAAGCATGAAGAATTAATCGCATTCGCTGACGACAGTATGTTAGGTGCATCGGCTACTGATGAAGAATCCCTTATATTAAAGTTACAAACGATGACTGAGAAAGTTTATCATTGGTTTGACAGTAATCGTTTAGCTATGAATGTAAAAAAGTCATACTTGCTTATTTTTTTCCGTATAGGTAAGAGCTCTCCTACAGTAATGGAACTTCCTACTTGACCGATATGTGCGATTCCTTGGGCTTCTGGATGAAAATCTAACATTCAAGTAGCATATTCACATGATAAGAATCAAGGTTTCAAGACAACTGTCATCATAAGAAAACTCAAACAAATTTTTCCTTTTTCTATTTTCTGTCTTCTGTACTTTTCTCTTATTTCTCCTTATCTGTATTATTTCTTACCTACTTGAATGTCTACTTTTCCATCTCTACTTTCCCCCATCCGTAATCTCCGGATATGTATACACTTTCGCCGTATTCAATGGCGTTCCTTTATTTCCACGGAGATCTCCCAGCATGTTTTTCTAGAATGTTTCAACGAGTGAGTGAAGTCAACCTATATGCAGTTCGAAATCGGGAGGATATACTAGTTCCTTCCGCCCTCTAAGTGCGTTCAGACTTGGGTCTCGCCGTTGCTGTGGGGCATGACTTGAACTCTATTCCTGTTGGGGTTCGGAATTTCCACACCCATTTAAAATAAATCTAAAAAGATTTTTGTCGGAGAAGAATAGTTCAATGTAAAATTTTTAAATAAAGCAGTTTTACATTGGATTTTTAATGGGTTGATTTAGCGTTGGTTCTTTATGTCGATGATAAAGTGAGATTTGTTGTTGGTGTTAGGTGATGTGGAGATCGGTTGTCTTCGTGTGAGCATTCGTATGAGCAGTACTTCTTATTTATCTTTGTCTAGGTCTAGTTCAGTAACCTGAAAAAGATTTTCCCAATAACTTTCCTTCTGGAAAATCCCTCCTCCCCATCCCCTCCCTGCAAAAATCCCACCCTAAAAAAATGTCTGAATATCTCCCACTAAAAAATACTAGGCTATATGTGAACAACGGGCAAATTGAATAACTTACAATCTTTTCTTTGGAGACTATGGGAACCAAAAGAAACAATGAATTGACAAATTCGAATAACTTGATTTAAATTCTTTTTTATTATTCAGTCCCTTCAAATTCGAATAACTTGATTAGTTGTTCAAGCCCATACGGAAGAGAAAAATCATACAAGTTATGGCGTACGCTGAAATCTTCATGGAGGGTGACGGCAGACTTGGCGTAGTCACCCCGAATGTAATCAAGAGAAGTTTCAAAGTAGCTATTGATCTGACAGGCTGGGTTGTTATATATAGTCCCAATGATCACAGACTTATTTGGGAGGGTCGCCCTAACCCACATTGCTTCTTCGCCTGCTGAGTTTGGAAGATTCAGACATGAGTATGGTGTATGGATCTTTTATTAAACAGAAACACCTCCACCATATTTCACAGCATCAGTACGTACTCGGTCTCACCTGAGGAGCGTGTAACCCTGTATGGCAACCTCACTGCTTGGTATCTCATGCTTTAGATTGATCACAGTAACGCGTATAATAGATGGTTTGACAGAATTCACCAAATATAGGAACTAATCAAATATATAAGAACTGGAGACCTCGTATATTGCAGTGGACCACTGTAAATAACTCCGAATAGATTGGCCATGGGCGTGCAGAAGATCGTCGATGAGAGTCAGTTCGGTCCAAGGCTTATTTTGATGAATTGTAACCAGGTAAGACACCTTGTCGAGTATAGGTCGGGTATGTTAGTATAGATTGGGTGTCGGTCAAAACAATCTTGACCGATTCTTGAGAAAAAAGTTGTGGCTAATATGTTAACTTCTTGATTTTGTACTTCTACTGGATCATCCCAATGGAAACATGATTCTGAAAGAGTAGAGACAGCTGAAATTTACACCAAAAACATATCAGGGGACACTCGAGACTATTCACAATGTATTCGTACAGAAACCAGACTGAAATACCTCTTAACTTTGTCGAATATTAGGGGCTACGTCAACGTCATTCACAAAAGAGTGATTTGATAAAGAGGGTGTGAACTTTTGAGACTATCAAACCGACATTAAAATTGCAAAACAAACGTCTGATAAAAAAACGAGTTAATAGCAACTTCCTGGCTTCCCTCGAGTGTCACAGGTAAAAAAAAAGGAATAAAAAAGGAATAAAAATCAAAATTATACATGGTGCCCGACAGAACCATTTGTCCTGAAAGAGTTAACGTTCTCCAAGTGAGCTTTTAATAATACAATATATATCTAAAGTCTGGATTATTTTTGAGTAAAAGCAAGACTTTTGTTCAAAAACAAAAAGTAGAATATATTGTTTCTTTAAAAGGGTTAAAACAAAAGATATTATTTGGTAGTTTCAAAGTCACCAAAAGAAATTTGCACTTGTCCAGTATTTTGGCCGTCCTCAAGCGAGCTGGCGATATACTGCAATATGTGTTTGGCGTCTGGAGTGTTTTCAAGAAGTGTAACTGCTTCAGCCAGACTCATTTCTTCTTCATTTCCAGCTAGTATTTCTGTCCAGTTAGGCTGAGAGGATGATCCAGGTTTAACAATAGCTCTTGAAGTCAGTCCACTTGAGGAAACTTCACGCAAAGGAGTCTGCGAGAGAAGCTTATCTTTTGAAGGTGTATATTGTCGTATGACTAATTTAGCTGAGCTTGGATCTAACGGACGGGGAGATGGAGCCCTGGTCTGGATGAGCCGTGGAAGTGGTGCTTTTTGTGGCAGCCTTTGGGAGAAAGACATAGGTGGCCGCAGGACGGCTTTCAAAGGGTTGGGGGTGTCGCGAGTCTGGATACTAGCATTTGAACGGGAAGCCATAGCACTGGCTTGTGTTTGTGGAGAATTTGGATCTGATGACGTTACCACTCGAATTTGTGGTCGAAGAGGGGTCAATGTTCCTCGTTCTGGTTTGAAAGTTGCACGAATCTTCTGATCGAGAGGCAAATCTGGTAGGGAAGGTATTGGAAAAATTCTAGACAAAGTTGACTTTGAAGTTTGTGGTGCCCTTAGCGGATCAGGTCGGGAGTTCATGGTCTCTGGTTGTCGAACTGGACGGATGTTTCCCCTTGCTGGCTGTTTTAGTTGGTCTGAAGGTAGTTGTTGCCTGCGGGCTGTACCAACAGATATAGATTGCTGCTGAATGGTCCACTCCTCGAACGACTCAGAAAACGATGATAAATTTCCTGAAAATAGAACAAAGAAATGTTCAGCATCTAAAAATTAGATTAAACAAAATAGTATTTTTAAATATATAACTGACGAGGAAGTAAAGACAACGGCCAACTGAAAATTTTAAAAACTAAATATCTTTACAATGGGTAGTAGATTATTTATATAATATATTAGGAATCGCTTTATTATAATAATTATTTTGTATACAACTTTACACAATGAATTCATGTACTGCTTAAAAATGAGTGCTTTCAATCAGTGAAGCGAAAACGCTAAAAATTTTCCCCATTACAAACTTCTGACTCATAATTTTGATTCTGAAACGATTTCGACTTTTAGTACCATTGAGTGGACTATGTTCATCACAATTAATGATGATCTGAGGGATTTAATAGCTTATTTAATAAAGGTTATTTTTTTAAGCTTCACCACTATTTACTTTTATTTTTAAAACCAAATTTCCCGAGTTTGATTTATGTTTTTTTTTTTTTTTTTCACACTAGGAATAGAATTTAATTTATCAGAAAACATATATATGTATACGAGAATTGCAATTTTCTGTTCTTATATGTTACGGTTTTATTATCTTTTTTTTAATATGTTTTATTGCTAACGAAAATAAAAAAAAAATCGATCAATTTTCTCCAAAAGCAAATGGAGGCAGAAATGCAGAAACCATAAATCCTGTTAAACGCAATAGGTGAAAATGGGATTTGAGAGAGACTATATATAGGGAAAAAAATTGAAAAATTAAAAAAAGATAAATTAGGACGATACTGAAGAACAAGAGAAAATGAAAAATACTAAGTGACAGTAGCTTCACTATATAAGACAAATTAAATTAGAAAAAAAGGAAGAAATAGATACTGAGAAAGAGGATAAAAAGATTAGGGCATTGAGAGACACGAGAAAATTGCAAACCAACCAAGTGACAGCAATCAAATTACAATGCGAAAAAAATATTGCGAAAGACGAAGAAACACATCAAAATAATAATTTACGATTTATGTAGAGCCGAAATATTCATTTAAGGTTTGAACAAATTTCATTGTCTCGGAAATTCCCTACTGATTCACCTATTGTTTATTTTTATGATAGAATGAGTGTGGGGTCTTCATTGTTATTTACGTCTAACTCAAAACTCGAAACGGCCGACCCACCCTTAAAAACTGGTTCAAACGACCCACTCCCTTCAAAACAAGAATGTTCCAAAAACTGATATTTTAAAATCCTTTATCTAACTTCGTCTGTTTAAGAGGACTAAATCTTCAAAAAATCAGTACATGTTTCATAAACGACTAACTAAGGCTAAGGGTTGTTCGAATGAGAGGCAGGCGTGATATCGGCAGGGTGTGTTTTATAAGCAAGATTTGTTAGTAGAAAGTATGGATCTGTAGATTTGTTAATTAAAAGTATGGAAGAGTAAAATGAAAATACTGAAAATAGACATAGAAAACGATTACCCCAAGTGCCCTAAAAAGTAAAATAAAAAAATTTGTCCTGCCACCCGGGAAAATTGATATTTCTTTTTAGACTGAAAATGAAACCGGAGGTTTCATTTCATGATGTATATCATAACTACACAAGGACGACTTTTCGTGTCATGAACGACCTACGCTTCCATTGTTAAACTTGAAAATCTTCAGTTTTTCTGAGAGGCAGAAACGACTAGCGGAGAGCTGCCTCACTATTATTCTTGAGAAGACAAGAATTGGGTAGAAAGGGTGGAAATTGCTTCTGGCAAGTAGCACCAAATTCAAATTATTACACTCTTGACTTTCATACAACTTCTAACTTAGACTTTCTTCTTTATTTTGTTACCAATGACTGCAAAAGGTGATTGGTATTTTTGAAAATCTTGCAAATCAGTCACTGAGACCAATTGTTAATGCTACTTTCTCGAGAAAATCTGATTATGACAATGGAAGCGTGGGTAATTTTCAAATAACTTTTTCAGTCGTTATTCACGACAATTTTAACTAATTGGTCTTATAAGCCAGAATAGCTTTCCAATAGCTTTTCGCTACTGGCACATTTTAGCCGTTTAGACACAGCTTGTCGTGAATGACCAATTATAGTCCAAGTTATTTCCACACTAAGCTATATTTCTAAACACTTGGCCACATAGTCTTTCAAGGCTATATCTACTTGATTTAATTGAACTCTATACCACTACAATACTTTTGGTACTAGTAACTTTAAGTACATATTGGAAATGTTTGCGTACCTTAACTACTGAAATAAGATAACAGAACAAAAAGAAAAACCTGGCAGCACAAGTAATGTGGTTTTTAACTAATATTAACTGACATAACAAATCACAATTAGCATTAGGTGAAAATTTTTTTTTTAAAATACTTATTATATTTTGTATAAAAGGAATAAGCTAATGACACTTCTTTTTTTTTAGCAGGAATACGCTGTGTTGAAAATTAAGTAGTTGAAGTGTAAATGGGTAAAAATTCAAATAATAGCAACAAGGAAAAGGAATTGAGATAAAAAAAATACACTATGTAGATACGATACTCAACATTAAAATGAAAAACGACTTTGCGGTGCATTACTTTCCAAGTTTCGAGATCCATAAATTATTCTTAAAATTGAATCAGTCCTTAAGTGAGGGAAAGGACCAAAGGAGGGTTAGTATTAAAAGTTTTTTGTCCATAGGAAACTCCTTGGACTAATCTTAAGGAGAGTCTATCCCCCCTCTATTTACAGGACCCAACATTAGTGGGGGAAGGGGTCAGAGAATTTGTCTAAAGTAAAAAAAGTACATTTGCCACTATTTTTCAATTGTTATTTTCATTATTTTACTATTTTCCCAGGTTAAAGGGTTCTTACAACCAATCCCTGTGAGCTGCTGGTGTCCATCTCATTCCCCCACCCCTTGGTCAGAGAGTTACCTCCCAACCACCCCCCTCTCCACATGTAAAATTGAGCAGCCAAAGGGAATATGACAAACAAAAAGAATGAAGAAAAGAAGGGATTTTGGAATATTCTATCTATGTTCGAAGATATAGGTAGAATTTTTGGTGTGGAATATCCTATAGTATTTATTTTTATATTTTAATTTCCTTTCATTCTTTTTTTCGTATCTTGAAATAAGAAAATAATTTTTTTGTTTATTTGAAATATAGAATTCTATCCCTTTTAAATTTGCTTATGACTCCGAGTTATACAAATAAGATTTTAAAAATAGTGCCCCATTAGGGGACTTCAGACGGAAAAACCTTCTGATATACGCGTTCTCGATCGCTGGGGGTGAACTGGTATCTTGTAATGTAGATATCAGTGCCAGACCAAGTCCACAGGAAGTAATTCCTCGTACTTTTTTTTATTCCCAGCCTGCATCTGACTGCACTTCAACCATAGGACAATCCTTCTACAGTTGCCACTTATTTCATGTCTCCAGATTATTTTCTTTTAATCCTTATCTTACCCTCTATGATAGCTCAACCTCCAGCCCCAAAAAACACAAAAAGAAGAATCAAAAGGAATAAAACACAAAAATAAATCCAATAGAATATTCCATACCATATCTTCTACCTGTATTTTGGAATATAGGCAGAATTTTCCTGAATCCCTTCTTTTATTCATTCTGTTTGTCTTCCTTTACCTTCGGCTGCTCAATTTTACTTAGAGAGGGGGGGATTTTCCGGGGGTAATTGTTTATGGGGGGAATTCTCCTGTTCGTGGGGGGGGATTGTCCAGGGGAACTAGCCTAAAACCGAGCGGATATACCTACAAGTGTCGTATTAAAGAATACGAGATACAACTCTGTTCAGTTTTCTAAATTCTTCAGAGCCAGTTAAGGAGAAAACGCAAACCTTCTTTATGGGCTGTTTCAGAAAGTTTATTCTTCTTTTCCTTCTCTTCTTCTATTTTTTCTGTAACTTCAGGTTGACTGGGTTGATCTTCTTTTCTTCTAACTTCGTCGTTTTGCAACTCTTTGATTTTAATTTTCTTAACTGTTCGTTTCACTTTCTGCGTCTCATCTGTTACTTTTCTTTTCAATTTTACAGTTCCTTTCGTTTCATGTTTTGTCTTTGCAGCTTCTTCAGCCATTCTTTTTCCAACTTCTTCTAAGGAGGGAGTTACTTGATCAGCTAGTAAAATAGCAGAGAAATCATTTGGCAGGGTAGGGGGACAAACAGGGGGTTGTCTGAGAACAGGAGCAACAGGTAGAGTAGATTCAGTGTCTACTAACTTTGAAAGATATTCCTGAAATAAAAAATCGTGAAATACTTCTCAGGAAAAACAAGGATTCATGGTTAATTCGAAGTGGAAAGAAAAAACACCAAATTTTAGCCAAGCTTCCACAAAAATGCTAAAAAAAGGGGGGGAAATATATCTAAGTGCTGTCACTTAGAGTTGAGCAATATAAGGAATTATTTATAACCCACTAGCCAAAACTGCCTAATATGCCTCTGATCTTTTATATGCTCCTGGTGTCCCGTCTCCAATTTGTTAATGCTTCCCTGCATTACTTTACAACCAAATAACCCCCTTCCTTTCGACAAACTCCCCTCAGTCCCTCTTTACCTTGTTCTGGCACTTCCTAAAATTTCTCGTCATTTTTATCAGAAAAATTGAAATGCTGGCCTGCTAAGTCAAATTGACACAGGGCAAAAATTGTGAAATGACCAATTTGTGTCCTAGTAAAAAGAAAACAACCTTAAAATAATTGAAGATAATAATATTATTATTATTGTTACACGGGCCAAGTCCTAATATAATATGAAAACATGAGATGAAACCACAACCTCCCTCCTCGGTATCCCCCACAGGTCACCTTTCTTACATATCTAAAAAAAAAATGCCCTTATAATTGATTTTAACGTTTAGTCCAGAGTTTTACCTTTTTTTTATTGAGTGGCTAAATTTTTTTAAACACTATAATTTGTGTTTTATGTCAAATTTGTGATTTTTCTTCTTTTTTTTGACAAGACTTACAGCATAACAATGATACCCCTGTAGCATTACTAGAGCTCAAGTGCCCAGAATTGGACCAGCAAACACAGAAACGAATTTGTTTTCCCTTTTGTAAGTTTTATCCGCTTGCTATCAAAGTACACTATAGGTACCTCCTCTTGATTGGACCCTTTTGAAATGATCCTCAGTCAATATTATCGTTAATATTAAATTTAAGTAAATGATACTAGCGGATACTAGCGAGTTATTCGCTAGTATCCGTCGATGGCGGTTCAAACTTTTGGATTTTTGGCAAATCGCAGATATTGGTGAATGACTGGCTTTTATGGTTGTTAGGTATTTGGTTTTAATTCTTATAATTTAAGGATTTTATTGAATTTTATTCATCTTTTAGTTTTTTGGTTTTTTCACATTCACGTTAACTTTCCGCGTTTTATTTTTTTTTTTTTCGGCACTCTCATAGATTATATTTTTCCGTTTCGCGCTGACGAAGAGAGGCGTTCGTACCCTCGAAATATTCGCTTTGTTGTGTTTTGTCAGTATTTTCATTCAACCTTAAAAACCCCGTTTTTGCTCGTTTTTCTTTCTTTACGTTATTAATAAAAAAAACTTTTTCAAAGAAACATTTAAAAAAATTAAAATTATTAAAAAAAAAATAATTAAATTTTTTTTTAAGTAAAGAACTCCATTAAACCAAAAATAAGCAAAAACAAAATAAAATAATCTACCAAGCGTGAAATTACCACAAATCAGCATCGATAAATAAATTAAACCCAAAACGAACAGAAATCATAGGCAGCGCGCAAGCGCTGCCTAAGTAAAGAACGATGTGGGCACAATGTGTTTTTTCTCTGCCCGGGCACTTCGTATTGAAGGAGTTGTCGTAGAAACTTCGAAAAGGGCTCATTCGATTGGAAATGGTGGTTTTTAATAGTCGAAAGTGATTGGAGGGCAACTAGCCCCCCCATGCCCATCATTCCTCCGAACACATCCAATCATAACTTTGAGATAGCCATTTTGTTCAGCGTAGTTGATTTCCAGATAAAAAATACATTTTTGAAGAGGATACTCCCCCACAGCCCTCAGAGCAAGGGTTTTAAGTTATGCCATGGGGGCATATAAGGTTTTTATAGAAGGCGTTGTCGTAGAAACTTCAAAACAGATTCATTCGGTTGGCAATTCAAAAGGATAGTTCTATTTTTAATAGTCAAAAGTTAGTGGAGGGCAACTAGCCCCCCCCCCACGCCCAACAGTCCCCCAAATACATCCAATCAATTTTGAGATAGCCATTTTGTTCAGCGTAGTTGATTTCCAGATGGAAAATATGTTTTTGAGGAGGACACTCCCCCCCACCCCTTAGAGCAAAGGTTTTAAGTTATGCCCTGGGGGCATATAAGGCTTTTATAGAAGGCGTTGTCGTAGAACTTCAAAACAGGCTCATTCGATTGGAAATTCAAAGGGCTAGTACCATTTTTAATAGTCAAAAGTGATTGGATGGCAACTAGCCCCCCCACGCCCATCAGTGTCCCAAATACCTCCAGTCAAAATTTTGAGATAGCCGTTTTGTTCAGCGTAGTTGATTTCCAGATAAAAACATGTTTTTGAGGAGAACACTCCCCCAAAACCCTCAGGGCAAGGGTTGTAAGTTACGCCCTGGGGGCACATAATGTCTTTATAGAAGGCATTGTCGTAGAAACTTCAAAACAGGCTCATTCTATTGGAAATTCAAAGGGTTTGTGTCCTTTTTAATAGTCAAAAGTGATTGGAGGGCAACTAGCCCCCCCCCCCACGCCCATCATACCCCAAACACATCCAATCAAAATTTTGAGATATCGATTTTGTTCAGCGTAGTTGTTTTCCAGATAAAAAATATGTTTTTGAGGAGGACACTCCCTCGCGACCCTCAGGGCAAGGGTTTTAAGTTATAGCCTGGGGGCATATAAGGTTTTTTATAGAAGGCGTTGTCGTAGAAACTTCAAAACAGGCTCATTCGATTGGAAATTCAAAGGGCTAGTACCCTTTTCAATAGTCGAAAGTGACTGGAGGGCAAATAGCCCCCCCCCGCGCCCATCATTCTCCCGAACACATCCAATCAGAATTTTGAGATAGCCATTTTGTTCAACGTAGTTTTAAGTTCTAGAAATTAGGTCTTTGAGGATGACATCCCCCTCACAGCCCTCAAAGCAAGGGTTGTAAGTTATGCCCTGTGGATATATAAGGTTACTACAGAACGCGTTGTTATGGAAAGTTCAAAAAAGATTCATTCGATAACAAATTGAAAGGCCTATTGTCCTTTTTAATATTCAAAAGTAATTGGAAGGCAACTAACACCCCTTACACGCCTGCCGTTTCCCCAAACATATTCAATAAAAATTTTGCGATAGCCATTTTGTTCCACGCAGTTAAAGTTCAGGAAATTATACCTTTGAGCAGGACACTCCCCCCCCAGTCTTCAGAGCAAGGGTTATAAGTTATGCCCTGGGGCCATATAAGTTTTTACTGAAATTTTTGCCGTAGAAACTTGAAAAAGGGCTCATCCAATTGGAAATTCAAAGGTCTAGTGCCCTTTTCAGTAGTCGAAAGTGATTTGAGGGAAACTAGCCCCCCTCTCGCCCATCTTTTCCCCAAACACATCCAATCAAAGTTTGTAGATAGCCATTTTATTCAGTGTTTTGGATTTCCAGATAGAAATTATGTTTTTGAGGAGGACACTCCCCAACAGACGTCAGTGCAAGGGTAGTGAGTTATGGCCTGGGGGCATATAAGGCTTTTACTGAACTTGTCGTCGTAGAAACTTCAAAAATGACTCATTCGATTAGAAATTGAAATGGCTAGTGCACTTTTTAATAGTCGAAAGTGATTGGAAGGCAACAAACAGCCCTTCCACGCCAAGCATTTCCTTAAACAGATCCGATCAACATTTCTTGATAGCCATTTTGTTCCACGAAGTTTAAAGTTCAGGAAATTATACCTTTGAGCAGGACACTCTCTCCATAGTCGTCAGCGCTAGGGTTACAAGTCTCACACCCACCATTTCCCCAAACACATCCAATCAAAAGTTTTAGAAATCCATTTTGTTCAACTTAGCCGAAAGGTCTGGACATTATGTATTTTAGGAAAAAAACCCGACCAGAACCTTCAGTGCCAGAGTTGTAATTTTTGTAATGGGGGTATATAAAATTTATGTAGAAAGTTGTTGTAGAAATTTCAAAAGGGGCTCATTTTATTGAAAATTGAAATTACCCTTTTTAATAGTCGAAAGTGAGTGGAGAGTGAAAGTGAGGAGGGCACAGCCCCTTTCATATACAGAAGCGGGGGTTGGGGGGCGGTAGCCCCTCCGCTGTACCTCCTAATCCCTGTACGTTTTAAGGTTTGAACATGTGACTCAGCCTCTTTAACTCTTTAGAAAACGTAGTTTTTTTTTCAAATAATTTCTGCATGTTTTTATACAGTTTATTACTTATTTAACTCTTTAGAAAACGTAGTTTTTTTCAAATAATGTTATCAAAGCAGTGGAGACTTACCTGTAACCTGAAGGCCGACTGTGATATTCTTCTGGAGACGCCTTTTGAGCCGAAGGATTTAATAGATTGGATTTAAAAAAGAAACTGAGTTTCTTTTTTTAACTTTAAATTAAATATAAACTCAACGCCTCGATCTTTACGATAAAGTTTTTATTTTTTAAAAAAAAGAATTGTGATAAAGTCAAACTTTAGTTTAAAGAGCGAGGCGTTGAGGAGGGCACAGCCCCTTTCATATACGGAAGCGGGGGTATGGGGGGCGGCGGCCCCCAGCTGCACCTCCTAATCCCTGTACGTTTCAAGGTTCGAACTTGTGACTCAACCTCTTTAATAGCCCCCTAACTGTGCCTCCTAATCCCTGTAAGTTTTAAGGGTCGACCGTTGTAACTCAGCCTCTTTAACTCTTTAGAAAACATAGTTTTTTTCAAATAATTTAAAAAAGAAACTGAGTTTCTTTTTTAAACTTTAAATTCAGCATATAAAAAATTCTCTCTGACGGGGAAACGAACCCGGGTCTTCCGCCTCACAGTCAGGAGTATCGACCGCTGTACCAAAGAGACACAATTGTACTTGTATGTTTAGTATGTGGAATCTATTTTTGACGCATGGAAATCCCCACAAAACTTGATATTTGGTTTTTGGAAAACAGGAAAGGAGTGATCAGCTTGAGCTGAAATTTTGAGGATAAGCTCCCAGGCCCCAGGAAAACTTATCCTCAAAATTTCATCATTTAATTGTTTAATGTAGTTTCATACCTCCTCTAGTTGACCTGAAATAGAAAACTTGATACCATTCGCAAAAAAAATCTGTTTGCTTTCTTTAATAGATTCGATACACTTACACTATTTTTATTTGGTTGAATTTTAAGAGTAGAAGTAGCCCCGAAAGTTTGAACATAATACCCTTAGTCGTTCTTGGGATAGTGCTGAGACGCCTTATTTGGAATTAGCATTACAACAGTGCATTTTTATTTAATCTTCAGGCAACATTTAGTTTTTAAACACAATGGGCAAATGAGAGGGTGGGCGTGGGAGGGGAACTAGTTGTCCTCCAATTACTTTCAACCATTATAAAGGGCATTAGCCCTTTCTATTTTCAATCGAATGAGCCCTTTTCGAAGTTCCTAAGACAACTCCTTCGATACAAGGGGTGCCCTGGACTAAACAAAAAAAAAAAAAAAATAATAATATATTGTACCCACATCGATCTTTACTATAAAAATGTCATACCTTCCAATCACTTTCCACTATTAAAAAGGGCACTAGCCCTTTCAATTTCCAATCGAATGAGCCCTTTTTGAGTTTCTACTACATAACTTTCTGTAAGAACAATATATGGCCCCGGGACATAAATTACAATCCTTGCCCTGTGGGCTTTGGAAGGTTTGTCATCCTCAAAGACCTAATTTCCAGAACGTTCAACTACATTAAACAAAATGGATATATCAAAATTTTGATTGGATGTGTTTGGGGAAATAGTGGGCGTGAAAGGGGCGTTAGTTGCTCTCCAATCCCTTTTAACTATGAAAAAAGACACTAGCCCTTTCAATTTCCAATCGAATGAGCCCTTTTGAAGTTTCTACGACAACACTTTCAATAAAAACTTATATGCCCCCAGGGCATAGCTTACAACCCCTGTCGTGAGGGCTGGGGGGGGGGGGGGTTGTCATCCTCAAAGACCTAATTTCCAGAACTTTCAACTACGTTGATGAAAATTGCTATCTCAAAATTTTGATTGGATGTGTTTGGGGACATGATGGACGTGAGCGGGGGGTTAGTTGCCCTCCAATCACTTCAGAGTATTGAAAAGGACACTAGCCCTTTCAATTTCCAATCGAATGAGCCCTTTTTGAAGTTTCTACGACAACATTATCAATTAAAGCTTTACATGCCCCAGGATATAACTTACAATCCTTGCCCTTAGGGTTTTGGGTGGGTTTGCATCTACAAATACCTAATTTACGGAACTTCCAACTATGCCGAATAATGTGGAAATGTGAGAGTTGTTACTGGATGTGTTTGGGGAAAAGGTGGGTGTGAGAGGGGTGTTAGTTATCCTCCAATCACTTTCAACGATTAAAAAGGGCACAAGCCCTTCTAATTTCCAATCGAATGAGCCTTTTTGAAGTTTCCACAACATCACTATCTATAAAAAACCTTATATGCCCCCCCCAGGGCATAGCTTACAACTCTCGCACCAAGGGCTCTGAGGAGGCTATTATCATCAAAGACCTGATTTCTAAAACTTTTAACTATGTTGAACAAAGTGGCTATCTAAAAATTCTGTTTGGATATGTTTGGGGGGGAAATGGGCGTGAGAGGGGGGTTAGTTGCCCTCAAATCACTTTCGACTATTAAAAAGGGCACTAGCCCTTTGAATTTCTAATCGAATAAGTGCTTTTTAAAGTTTTTACGACAAAGCTTTCAATAAAAACCTTATATGCCCCCAGGGCATAACATACAACCCTTACCCTGAGGGCTGTGGGGGGAGTGTCATCCTCTTAGATATAATTTCCGAACCTTTCAACTACTTTGAACAAAATGGCTATCTCAAACTTTTGAGTCAATGTGTTTGGATTAATGGTGGGAGTGGAAGGGGTTTAGTTACCTTCCAATCACTTTCGACTATTAAAAAGGGCACTAGCCATTCCAATTTTCAATCAAATGAGCCCTTTTTGAAGTTTCTACGACAAACCTTTCGATAAAAAAAACCTTATATGCCCCCAGGACGTAACTTACACCCCGTGCCCTGCGGGGGGGGGAGGGTTGTCATCCTCAAAGACCTAATTTCCAGATCTTTCAACCACGTTGAACAAAATGGCTATCTCAAAATATTGATTGGATGTGTTCGGGGAAATGGGGGGGGCGTGAGAGGGGGGTTAGTTGCCCTCCAATCCCTTTCGACTATTAAAAATGGCACTAGCCCTTTGAATTTCCAATCGAACGAGCCTTTTTTGAAGTTCCTACGACACCACTTTCTATAAAAACTTACATGCCCCCAGGGCATAGCTTACAACCCTTGCCCCGAGGGCTGTGGGGGATTGTCCTCCTCAAAAACATAATTTCTATCTGGAAATCAACTACGCTGAATAAAATGGCTATCAACGCTTTCTATAAGCATCTTATATACCCTCAGGGCGTTAATTATAACCCGTTCTCTCAGGGCCGTTAGGGGGCTGTCATCCTCAAAGACTTAATTTCCAGAACTTTGGACTACGTTGAACAAAACTGTCATCTCAAAATTTTGACTGGGTGTGTTTGGGGAAATGGTAGGCGTGGAAGGGGTGTTAGTTTTCTTCCAATCACTTTCCACTATTAAAAAGGGCACAAGCCACTCCAATTTCCAATCGAATGAACCCTTTTCGAAGTTTCTACGACAACTCCTTCGATACGAAGTGCCCTGGTCTAATACCAAGAAACCAAAAAAAAAAATATATATATATATACATTGTGCCAACATCGTTCATTACTTAGGCAGTGCTATTGTGCTGCCTATGATGTCTGGCCGATGTGGTTTAAGAAATTATCTTTTTAAGTGAATGATCAATCAGACCGAAAACGAAGATCTATAACGGAATAACCGTATTCCCAATAGAAAGCATGACAGTAATGTGACAGACAAACAGGTATGGAAAAAGTTCCAGAGCTGCAAGTAGCAAAATTCGACAGAATTCCAAAAGCTGCCAACATTTTAGCAGCACAACTTGTGTTTTGACAGTTTTTCTTTGAGCAAAAGGTATTTTTATATGTAAAAATGGTATATTCAGACAAAATCTGCCAAAAAGCATTGCTACTATGCTACCCTACTTTTTGCACGGCGGGTGACAAACCAAACCCCTTCATTTTGTGGAGGCAGAAAAGGCCTGAACCCAAACTCACAGAAGTAAAGGAAGAAGCTAGTATTGGCATCCTAATTATCACTGCCGTCTTGCATAAAGGTCACATGCCCACTTCCCAGATAATTGAAAAAAGAACCTCTGCTAAGCTGTTCTCAAAGGGAGCATTGTTATGATTAAAGCCGTGATTATCTTGTCTCGTATGAATCCATTTGACTCAATCGTTCCTTACAGGTTAAGAATATTTTTTATTATCAGTTGTTAAAGCCAACTCATTCTTATCTTTCACTGATGTGCCGGGATCAAATGAAATAAAAGTTTTAGATTGGATTTGATTTTAATAACGAGCAATCTTAACGAATTTGAAGCAATCTTAACGATGACCGGGAGCATAAATCTTCTCTGCTTTTTGGACGGGGTTATTTCAATACTTTTAAATTAGGCCTACATTGAGTGGCTACCACTTGGTACAAAGCCACTCTGTTAGTATTCTTTATTCAAGGGTAAAAATAACAGGGTATTTCTCCTAGGCGGTTACAACTTGGTAAAAAATCAACCTGAGGGTCTGTCAATGGTGACAGCCTACCGAAGTTTTTTCGGTTCCAATTCCAGTTTACCTAGAAAGACGAAGAGATAGAGAGACATATTTTCGTTTTTATGAATCATCTACCAAAATCTAGTGTATTTAGTCCAAATACGCTTTGTAGTGAAGACTTTTTACGGCCTAGTTTACAAGAATTTTTGGCCGGAGCTTCCGCCATTCCAGTGCACAGACCTCTCATTGGAAATCCCTTGCTTGCCGCCTGTCCTGATTCAAAAGTGTAAGATACATGTACAACAAGATTCAAAAAGTAAGTCTTTTAATTCAAATAGGGGCACCTAGAAAAAAGGGAACCGGATCTCTTAAGAGTTGCTTAAGAGTTCGTTTTGAATAGGTAAAAAGAAAGAAAAAACAAACAACAGGAGTACAAAACAGCAAAAACCATAATGGCCAAAAATTGGAGCTGGATCCATGGAGGGGGGGGAGGGGCATCAAAGCCATTTAGCCTCAAAATTCCGAATACCCAAACACTGAAAACTTCTTCGAAGGGTTTCTCCCAAAGATTTGCTAGCAATGGGCAACAGAAAAAGTTAGACATCAAGGGGCCACAGAATCCCGAAGTTTTGGTAGAACATAGGTTTACTTTACCAGCAGCAAGTTTTCAAGGGGTAAGTGTAGTAGTTTCACGAAACTCGCAGCTTAGGGACCCCTCTGTCTCAGCCTGTTGCCTTTATTACGGCAAAAGGATTTTATTCTGCTACCCCAACAAGTCACATGTGGCCCATTTGGCACCCAGGGGCAATTGCTAGTCAGGTATCTAGTTATGACTCTTATTCCTTTGGTATACAATTATATAAAGTCGAAATAGGCTAGTAACAAATTATGGGTTGTTAAATACCTAAATATGTATTTTTCATAACCTAGGGAGGACGGGAAATCTAGGCAGAGAAATTGCATCCTCTGAGCTCCCCCGTTTGGCGCCCCTCTTTAATGTTAGCCCAGTAAAATGAAGAAAGCAGACAAAGAAAGGGAGGAAGAGAGTAGGCCAGAGAACAAAGAAAGGTTCAAAAATCGTAAGGAACGGCAAAGAAGATTTGAAAGATCTTTTTCTCTGGCTTAAAGTTCGGAAAAACCGTTATCTATAAAAAAGCTTCACAAAATTTATATTTGTAAGTTAGGTCTCTTACTTTAAGGTTTGACAGAAGTGCCCATCTAGTTTAAATGTCCCAAAATGAAGATATCAATGCGTGTTTGACTAGTTTCGAACGCACGGCTTCCTTTTAGAGACCGTCTCATGTAAACGCGGAATTTTACACAACCAGTTTCCGGGAAGACAAGAAAATGGCGTCAAATGTCTTTTCAAGATTTTTCCAACAGGGTTAGAAATTCACTGAATAGATGGATAAAAACTAGTGATTTCCCAGGAATTCAACGTATAGTAGAGTTACGGGGCTTTTTTCTGAGATTTATGAGATACTCTTTCTTAAGTAATTTTTCGTGAACTCGTTTTAAGGCCTTAAAGTTCTTTAGGAAAGCTCAGTAAGAAGGGCTGCGCAAATAGTAGATGTGTGTGCAAGTGCACAGGAAGGATGGTGTCCAGCATCGAATGGGATAGCTAAATGGGAACTGTGAAGGATATCCCGTCAGCCAAGAGCTGGGGAAATCATAAAGAGAAGAAGGAGCTACTAAGAAAAAAGTAAATACAAATTTCACAATAAAATAGGGTAGGTGATATCTGAATGCCAGGCAAAAAATAGAAAACCACCTAGGCAAGAAAAGTCGAAGGGAAAAGGATTTAGAAGGCAGGAAAATAGTGTATGCTTAGTCGAGAGACCAACTCGTGCGCTATCAGATACTGAA
This sequence comes from Artemia sp. Qi Xiang Cuo, assembly GCF_049724085.1. Taxonomy (NCBI): domain Eukaryota; kingdom Metazoa; phylum Arthropoda; class Branchiopoda; order Anostraca; family Artemiidae; genus Artemia; species Artemia sp. Qi Xiang Cuo. Next base: position 46,370,263 of record NC_142807.1, on the reverse strand, counting down.
CATCGTTGGGCTTGGGATAAGCTGAGTAAAAAAAAGTGAAAAAAGGTACTGGATTCGATGTCTAATAAGACATTCTTTCGTGAAGATTTCTTCAAAGGTTCAATAATTCACGGAAATACAGCCCCTGTAAAATGCTTACATAGGGATCTACATTTCTGTACGTCAGGTGTGATGGAAATCAAATAGAAAAAGATTTTTTTAACAAGCTGTTCATTTGCTCTTTTTTGTAACAAACTACGAGAAGGTTCGGTAGAACATGTTTCAGCAGTAGTACTGATAGGCGGTGATTTAACTGGGTTTACTGATCATCGGGAATTTGAGTCCCCGGTGATGGAAGTAAGTGCCTTCAAAAGATCCCAAGCTAAATAGCAAGTTTCAGCACCTGATATAGGAAAAAATTTAACTCAACAGGGCGTAGGTACAATATCAGATCTGGATCGTGTTACTTTAATCAAATTGCAGGCTTTGAAGTTTATTTGTCGTTCTTCGTCGTTTTGCTTCATTATTTTTTTTTCTTAGCTTGACATATGAAAAGAATTCAGCTCTATTAGAGGCTTTGATAGACTTTCTAAATCCAATATCATCTTGTCGTATTCACGTATCACCATCTAACGGAGGATTTTCAATAACTCGACAGGATTCAGTTTCTGTGTTGGAATTAAACGTAGATGACCTTCAAGTATACCCACCGGGTAAGCTCAGCTCTATTAGAGCTTGTGATAAACTTTTTGAAATAAATTTTAGGTTATATTATTCAGGTATCAGCACCTGATGTAGAATTCTAAATAACTCGACAATGTGCAGTTTCCAAGCTGGAATTAAACGTAGATGACTTTACTGTGTATCCACCGGGTCAACATCGAAAGTCCAGAAGAGCTAGGCAACAACCATGTAAAATTATTGGGAAAGAGAAAAGTAGTATGTTAGCGGCCTCCGCCGGAACAATATTAACAAATTCTAGCAAAAACTTCTAGCCCAATAGATGCATTTCAGACGAGCCCCCGAGAACTTTGTAATTTACAAAGACAGGACACCTCACCAGCGTCTTTCCACTTGGAGTCAAAAGGCCAAAAGAATTCTACAGTAAATCCATCAATGATGATAAAAGAAAGTGATTTAAAGTGCATACGAAGAGAAACGAAAACCAAATTGGGACAGTCAGAACCAAAAACGGTGAAACAACCTCGGATCAAACAAAAATATAAAATGAAACCGCCTCCTTTTACAGAGTGTTGTATAAAAAAACCTCCCGTAGGAAACACCACAGAGAACTGCTTGGTGAATTCAAGTCCAGATACCAGGTTACAGAAGAAGAAAATGCAGAAATAGGGGAAGAAATTAAGGGACATGAAGTAGAAAAAGTGACATCTGGGTTAAAAAAATTGAGTATCGGCAGGAATAGATGGGCTAAGCTATGATTTTTATAAGTTAACATGGAGCGAAATCGGGGAATTTTTAGTAAAAGAACTAAATTAATTTGGACAAGAAGATGTCCTAAAATTGTACTGTTAATTATATCACTGTTACACAAGGGCGGACCTAGAGAAAACCTGCGAAACTGACGATCAATTTCCTAAACAAACTGCGACTATAGAATATGTACTAAAGTATGGTCTAAAAGACTGGAGAAAATAGTGGGAGATTACCAGTACGGTGGAATAAAAAGCAGGAAGGCCCAAAATCTCCAGACAGTTATCAGAGACCTTTACCCTTGGTGAGATAAAAAAAACGATGGAAACAGTGTTAGGCTGGAACTTATTAGCCCTAGTTGGCACTGACATACTGAAGACATATGGTTCCATAATACGAGAGATTTTGTGGTTATTATTGCGACTAAAGATGAATTTCGGAAAGAACGTCATAGGTAAATTGGAAAGAATATATTCTGCACCGAAAGTGGTTATAAAAGTGAATGGAAAACTGACGACAAAAATAAACCTAGAAAGAGGTCTGCTGCAAGGGGACCCTTGTTTTGGAACGCTATTTGAAATATATCTCGACCCACTCTTTCGGTATCTAGAAGAAAAAATGTGCGGTGTTCAAGTTTCTGAAAAGTTTTTCTGAAAAAGTGCAGCTTTCTTAGATGACGGAAATTTTATCACAGGAGGTGAAAATGATGTGAAAACTGTGTGTAGAGGTAGCATTGGTACGAGCAAAGATTTCACGTGAAAATACACAGACAAAAGAGCAGTGTTCTACCCTTGAACAAATCGGCAAATTACGACGACATAGAAAGAAACTGTTGGCTACCGTTTGCGGAAAAAGCGTGAGTATTCGGCCTGACTGTTGAGAAAGTGCTGAACACAAAAAAAAATTGGGAAGAAAAAGTAAATAAAGTAGTCGGGATATTGAGTCAACGGAGAAAAAGCCTTTTCAAAACGATGTTCGAACGAGTTCTGTATGTCAATACATATTGCCTCACGCTATTATTTTACACTGCTCCAGTTTTCGCATTACCTGAAAACCTTGTCAAAAAAATTGAAAGAGCCATCTGGAGATTTGTTTGGGCGGGGAAACTCGAAAAGCTAATAATAAAAATGCTAAACTTTCCTGAGGAATCGGGCGTAACTGGGGTAGCAGATTTCAGGGTTATATGCAAGACGCTCTTCCTCAGAAACATTTGTGAACTTGTGGTTAAAGAGGATCCATCAACTGCAATTATGAGGCAGTGTTTTCTCCCTATAGTGAATGAGGATGAAGAAGAAAAGGTGAAAAAATTGAGCAAAAAAACTCCGACCCCTTTGCGATGGATTTTCTGCCCCCTGAAGAAAGCAAAGAAGTTGGGAGCACTGAGATGTGACTTGGGAAAGGAGGAATTACAGAAGGTATCGTGGGATGTTTTTAGAAGTGAGAAAGAACCGAATTATAGAGCTACAGAAAAGGAGCCGTTCATTGATTTTCAGTCATCTTCTAAAAATCTAAGTGAATTGCCGTTTAGTTATGAACAGAAAGAGTTTGTATACTGCATGATTCACGGAATATTACCCTTTAGTGATAGTTAGTCGCATATTGAAAACTCAAACGCCTACTTGTTTGATGTGTGGAGACGAAGCGCTTGACGGACTATTGCATGAATTGATTCAATGCCCCTTGAACGGTGGATTACCCCAAAGATTATTGGAAATATTAGAAAATGAACGAATAAAAACAACGCCTGTAGAAGAAAACAAGAAAGCTCTAAAGCTGTCCTTTTGTGTTAAAGGTAAGCAAAGGAATTATGCGATGTGTTTGTTAGTGACAAGTGTTAGCATGCATAGTGGAAAATGCGGAAACGTCAGAAGCAGGTCCAAATTCCTTTGGCGAATATTTCGCTTGAAAGTTATGTGGATGACTTGAGACGGAGTCGAGTATGGAGGGAAGAGTAGATGTGGAATGGATGAGTAAAATTGAGTTTCAAATTTGAAATTTTTGATTTAAATGTTTTATTGTAAAAATGTTCTAAATTATTAAAAAAAAAATTGAGGATAGATGTTAGTATTAAGATAATTTATATTAATTTATTTTTTGTTGGTTTTTGTTTGATTTTTGAGTAGCCAAATGGGTATTAAAAAGGTTTTAGTAGTTTATTTGTGTGCCATAAAAGAAGGATTAGAATGGCGTGCCTAGAGATATTGTAAGGGCACAGCTTTCTACTCCTCCTAGGTTTGTTTTCGGGTTGAGGGTAGGTTGGGAGGATGGAGGATGATGTATAGTTGATTGAGAACAAGGTTTTATGAAAAATATTTGTCTATTCTTAATGTATTTCCACGGTGAAAAGGGTGCCCTATGGCAGAAGGGCACCCTGCTAAACCGGGAATGGTACTTTTTTAGCGGTTTTTAATTTTTTTTTTTTTTTTTTGTAGAATACCTTGTCTTTGTCAATTATGTTTGGCTACCCAAATTCAAATTTCAAATAATAAAAGTTGTTTTTAAATTAGTGTTTTCAAATTTCAAACAATAAAAATTGCTTTTAAATTAGTGTAGGTGACATTAAAGTTTGAAATTAAGTGAAAAATATTATTATGTCACCGAGAGGAGAGGAGGAGAGGATTTAAAAAAAGGGAGGAGAGGATTAAAAAAGAAAAAAAAGTGATATATATTTCTGTGTGCATAACAGGAGGGAGCTGTGAATGTCAGCTTTGTGAAAACAGGTAGCGTCGGAGTTAGCCTAATATATATATATATATATATATATATATATATATATATATATATATATAATATATATATATATATATATATATATATATATATATATATATATATATATATATATATATATATATATATATATATATATATATATATATATATATATATATATATATATATATATATATATATATATATATATATATATATATATATATATATATATATATATAACCCATCAAAAATACAAAGCATGACGATGGAGTATAAAAAAAGAAAGAAAATGAAAGAAAAAAACCCATACAAACACAGGAGCAAATACGTACAAATTAAAAACTCAATAAACCAAACAAATCAGAAAATTAAGCCACTACAAGGGTGGTAAACCTCTTTAAATGTATCATACAAATAAATAATACAATATAAAAAAATAATAGCAACCCAGCAAAAAAAAAAAAAAAAGGAAACTAGCATTAAAACAAAAAATACTTCAAAGGGTGGTTCGACGGATAACCCGTAAGCTTGGAAAAAAGCTTATCTGCAGCATCAAGAGGATTTGGCATGCTGTTTATATTTTATCCGACTGGTTAAAAGTGTCCCAGAAAGGAACCAGGTATAGAACATGAGGGAGAGAAACAACACTATATATATTCGCAAGGTGACGTTTACCAAGATTCAGCTTTGATCCAACTGCACCAGCAAACGCATTACGGATCTTACGTACGGTTAGGGCAATAAGTAATTTCCGAGTTGATTTTAGGAATGCACAAATAGGCAAACCAAGGTACACAAGCTCTTGCAGTGGTACAACATCAGAACCACCCAAATTTCCTCTAACAGGAGTTTTAGAACAGTTAATATTAAGTAATAGCACATGAGACTTGACCGCATGTATAGAAAGACCAATCTCATTATAATTCTTAGCAATCTCCCTAAAACTTTTTTCCAAACTAAACACAACCCTACTTAGGTTAAGAACGTCATCCGTATAATATAAAACAGACACACTAACACCGTTCAATATACAGCAAGGAGATAAATCCCCTTGAGCTCGTAGGGTCGCGTTATTATAAATAGTAGGAGAGGTAATGGCCTCTTATTTAACTCCAATATTCACACGGAGTTCTGAAGGAAGAAGCGAGGATCCAATCTTTAAACGTACACGGAGGTGTCTATAAATACAATAAAGAGGTCGAACTACATTAACAGATACCCCCCTTTTTAATAACTCATGTAAAGGAATCCGAAAGCATTACTAATGTCATATGTGCCAATAGCCAAAGGACTATCTGACCTTTCAGCATCCTTTAATATTGTACATAAACTACTTAAAGCGTGGCAGCAACCAAGACGCGTTTGAAACCCAAACTGAAAAGGAGGCATGACACACTGCTGACGAATATGATCAATAATCAACAACTCAAAAATCTTTGAAAACACACTAGAAACAGAAACAAGCCTATAAAACGAACATTGAGAAAGCAGTTTTCCCTTTTTTCAAAATTGGAGTTACAACACCAGCACATAAGCAATCGGGCACAACTCCTACTGCAAAAATCATCTGCAACAGTAAAGCGATATGGTCAAAAAGGTAATCACTGGCAAACTCAAAATAGCGTACACAAATCACATCCGACCCATAAGAAAACTTCTTTTTAAACTTCGGTATAACCTCTTTAATCAAATTACGTCCAACGATTACCTGGTCAGATTTAGCTCGATTGCTCAAAATACTCTTAATTTCATCATCAAACTTTTTAGCCTTCGGGCTATCAGGGGCTTTAAACTGGGCAGAAAAATGAGCCACCCACTCAGACTTAGACGTATCAAAAGTATTAGAATCAGTAGATAAACCGGGGTAAGACTTACAAAGCGAATTTAGATCTTCTGTGATTTTTGCTGCCAGTTATGCTTTGATGTTGGCAGAATGATCACCGAGTACTCTGCAAAACTTTCTTTTCGTAGGCATATGTACAACACTTACAACACCAACTCTAGGCCTATCACAGTCTTGCCATATACGCAACCATACTTTAGCCTGGGAACAAGCACTAACTAAAATTGGATTTCGAGATCAACCATACTTTTCGTTTTTACTCGAAACTTGCGAACAGGTACAGCAGCATGATCAACACATCTAATAGCATGAATAATTTGTTCAAAATATAGATTAAGCTTTAAGCGAAGCTCAGGATCGTCCATAGCTGCAAAAGAAGATTGAAGTATATAGCAGGGAACTTTTATTTAAGTCAAAATATAATCACCAACCTTCCAGAAAAGCCCTATGTTGGTAAGATCCCAAGATTTCTCGACGTACGATTTAAAATGTAGGGAGGCCCCTGGAGAACTAGAACTAGAACGCTAATAGGAATGTGATCACTACACAAAAACTCATTCAAAACTGAAACTACATGCACAGGTTCGCAAGAGAACAGAGCCTGATCGATGTTTGAAGTAGTGTTATCTACGGTTGTGAAGGTAAAGTATCGATTTTTTAGCAGCATATGGAACCCCTTAGGCAATATCTTATTTAAAATTTGAGCTCGGGGCAACGATAACATGATTAATCTCAGTTGAAATTACCAATAATAAGACAACGTGGGAATGAATGGAGTAGTTGATTTACATATTTATCAGACTTACGACATGCGTTATTAAACCTCACTTCTGAGGCCTGATCGCTATAATTAGAAGGTAAATAGAACATTCAAAATAGCGAAATCATTACAATTAATGGCAAGAAAGTGATCATCTGAGCGCAAACATTCAAATTTATACTTGCTCAAGACAGCCAGCCCTCCGCTAGGTTGGCCCTTTCGTTTTTGAATTGCGATCCGGTAGTAAAAAGTGTTCCTGTATGCACACTATGCCATATTTTTCAACCCTATTTTCAAGTAAGGCAAGTTTATTCAGGACGACACCATTTATGTTCCAAGATAATGCCGATGCAGAACTGCGCTTAGTTGCCATTTCTACGAATTTTCTGGGATTCTATTTGCTTTCGGTTTTTGGGACAGCTGAAATAGTAACAGCTGCGTTTTCTAGATTGGCATGATACATAATATAGACTATTAGTGCAAGGTGATTGTTTGGTATGTCCGTGTCCAGTTTGCGCAAAGTGTCTACATATCTGGGGAACTCTGCAATCTTTTGCCTCATGACCATCGTCTTTGTGGCAATCATGGTACCTTTAAGATAGATGCCAATATTTTTCGATATAAAGGATCTCGTATCCAACCTTAGGGGGATTTTTCAAAATATTCTCTAGATCATTCTGAGAAGCGAATGATAATTTAAAAGCCCACAACGTTCGGCCTTAATGCAGTTAGGAATCAAGGCTTGTAATCCATCATCAAATACGAATTATACCTTCTTTAAGATGTCCATGAACTGTTTAGCATTAATTTTTACAGCTACGCTATCGTCCAAAGCTATTAACGCATCTGCAATTCTTTCAGCCATTCTAGCTTTGTTTACAATAATTTTAAAATCTGATTTGCGGCGACGAACTTCAATCTTATTTCTTGAAGGATCCATATTACACACTGAATCGATAACCAATTTCTAAGCTTCAGTAGTCAACGAGAGTTTAGGGGGATGCTTCATCCCTAAAGACTATAGTAGAATTATTGCAACGGTACTTCTATCCAAATCAGGGATACGCTTACACGCTGGCCCCAGGGTTGCCAACTGTACATATTTTATGTCCAAAGGACATATTTCTATGTGCCTGGACATAATGACATAATATGGCAAAAAATGGACACATTTTAAACATTTGGGACATAAAGTGGACACATTTTTCAAAATTATTACGTAAAACAAATTACTTTCATAAAAAAATGTAACTCATCACCAAATGAGTGCTAAGACTTATATCTACTAACTTTCTAAGCTCTGTATTTATTTTCCGGTGTTGCTTGCTCTTCCCTGAAGCAAACTTTCTGAAAATGCCTTCAAAATTCTTTCACCTATAAATGGTATTATTGCCCTGATTTTGACTCGGCACGGTCAAGATAAAGGACAAGTTGTCGCCTTTTTCATATAAACTTACTTCCGACGTACGAACGTCGCACAAAAATCTCAATAAATAGTTAACAAAATGAAACCTTTCGATCGTTGGTGTTCTGAAACCAAAACTAAAGCCAAGATGTGAAACACCCAGGGTACACTCCTTCAGTTTGAAAATTTTCATCACGAGAAAGGAGCTGAGAGAAACTTAAGTAAGTAAAAATTTAATGTTAGGTGATATAGCTCAATTATATATATATATATATATATATATATATATATATATATATATATATATATATATATATATATATATATATATATATATATATATATATATATATATATATATATATATATATATATATATATATATATATATATATATATATATATATATATATATATATATATGCGAACCCAATCATGTACGTATTAATTTCTGTTTGTTTTGAGTTTTGGTGTCGCTCCTTGCTTTCAGTTGAAAAATTGCATTTTTATTTAATTTCTTATTGTTTTTTAAATAATGCTGGGAATCCGACGCCCCCTTCATAGCAATGTCCCTTCCTCCACGGAAAGCTCCTTCCACGTAAAACCCGACCCCCTCCCCAAATACCAGAAAAATTTGCCCTGAAAAATTTTGTATACTTCCCAATAACCAATATTATATGTAAACATTGGACATTGTTCATAACTTGCAGACCGTCCCCCGGAGACTGTGGGGGTCATCCTCAAAGACATAGTTATTGTATTTTTCGAACATGCTGAACAAAATGGCTATCTAAAAATTATGATCCGGTGACTTTGGGAAAAAAGTGAGTGTGGGAGGGGGCTTAGTTGCCCTCCATTCTTTTTGGTCACTGAAAAAGGGCACTAGAACTTTTAATTTCCGTTCTGAATAAATCCATCAGTTTTCTGGTCTGCCCTAAGAAAATGTAAGGATGCCAAGAATAAAGAAAAATACAAGGATCTTAGTTATTTTATGCTAAAGTTATGTGGCCTGCCACACTCTTCAGCAGCTGCTGTAAGACAGTTTACGCTACTTGGTAACATCAAAACCAAATTACGGAATGGTCTTCTAATGCAAACGACTAGTTGTTTAATGCATGTCAAGCAACTAATTTGACATTCTGGAGCGTTGCTGGAATCCTGGATTATACATTTTGAAATGCGCAAGAAATACTCCGATTGGTAAATAGCTAGCAAAGGAAGAAATAAGATTGACTCTCATGCTGAACATAATTTTCAAGATGAATTCTCGCTAGAAGACTAATCTTAAGCTCCCACAAATTATTTTTAGTGTTTACTGGTTTTTATGAGTTTTGTGCTTGTATTAAATGTTTTTTTTTTCGTTTTCAATATATTTGATGTTGACTGGCCGCTTTGAAAGATGTTTCCAAAGCGTCTTTTGGTCAATATCCCAATTGATAAGAAAAATAACCTCTGGGTTCTGAGATTTCAAGATGGACATATTTTGGACATATTTAAGACGAAATATGGACATATTTTGGCTAAAATTGGATACTCAGGGGACATATTTATGGACCTAAAAGTTGGCAACCCTGACTGGCCCTTGTCTGAATTTTGTTAAAATTTCTTCTATCTTTCTACAAGTTTAAGTCACTACTATGGTGGAGCACGCTAAAACTATTTCAACACCTGCTGAGACTTCTGGGGTTCCAAATCATAAATTTGAGATGTGCCTTTTTCTCTTTTGAGTATCTAGAATATGTTTATGGCACATGCAAGATGTCATCGTCTTTATTGCGGAAGCTTATATATTTATTATTAGTGTCGCTTGCTTCATATTTTCGCTTTTCTCCTCAAGAGTCGTTTGTTTAGGAAAAAACTCTCCTCTACTCTTGCTAAATTTATTAGTTTTTAAGCCAGCATACATGCATCGGCTGATAAAGTTCAACATAAGACAATGCAAAAATTGATCGGAAGCCGTAACTTCATACCAAGTCCACGCAACGCAGTCGTGAAATAATCTAACACACAATCCTCTATCAATTCTCACCGCTTGAGAGCTGAATGAATACTGAAACTTACTTATGAAAACTACTTATGCTGAATGAAATCGAAACTTACTTACTTGCACTTGCAGCGGGACTAGATACAGACGCCTTAACCGGCCTTTAGAAGACTCTGAAAGGTTGACCCTCATTTGTTACGATCTTGTGCCAAATGTTCAGCAAACTGAAGCCAACAACTTTCCCACTTCCTGCCAAAATTTCAAAGTCCCCTAGCGGAATCAATATCATTTTTGACAGTTGTCCACCAATATTTGAATTGACCGCCAGATCACCTGCGCCAATCTGGCAAAAGAGCAGCTAAAAGCATTGGCAAGATATTGCTGTCATTGGGTCTTCTCAGGACATGGCCAACACAGTCTTCTCCATTTGACAATCGTGGCGAGGGGCTCGATGTTACAGCAGCGGTGACGCACATCAACATTTGAAATTCTGTCGGAGTTTCGAATCCTCAGAAATTTAAGTAGATAGCAGTGGTCAAAGACGTCCATATCATGAAGATGAACCCCCTTCACTGGCCAAGTCTCGACTGCACAGAAGAGAAAAACATAGCTGTACAAAGATAGGTTTGGCTTTGTTGACTCTGCCCATTAAAAACTAATGGTTAGGATTTCACAGAACACTCGAACGACCTCGAAATAGGTCTGGCCTGGATGAGAAGTTGATGTACAGAAGTTCTATTGTGAGTACGAGCTCAGTCAAAAAATAAGGTCCACAGAAAATCCTATATCAGGCACAAAATATACGCAATTAATAAAGGGAGTACAATTTACCTTCGATATTGAACCACAACCCTATCGAGTTAAATCTCTCCCTAAACCAGGCGTCGAATACAGACACGTGGCTATCTAGACATCATTGTCTAGATAAATCCCGTTCACATGTAAAATTTGATGCTTGGCAACAATAAGTAACAGTTAAGTATCTCACTTTAGAATCTAGATCTCTAAGTCTAAGATTTTGAATTCCACAAATCAGGAAGCTTCTTTAGTCACTATACCTATCATCTGTGCTTAAGAGAGGCGCTCATGAGTATGTCTGGCTGAGTTTCCATGTCTAAGCAATCGCATACCCAGAAATAAATTTTTGGGCATGGATGTCTTGCTAGATTTGCACGCAAATACTACGTAAAAGCGTTTTGTGAATCACAAAATGCTTCACAAATCACACATTGTTATGCATAAAACCACACACCTCTCTGGGACATTTTGAGCTATTTGAGCTTTTCTGAACATGTATAATCTAATCTGAAAATGTCCATCATTTAATTTAGGCTCACTTTTGTGGAGGTTCTTATGAAATTTGCTTGTCAAGACTTAATAAGCTTTTCTGAATATGCTTATTGATGGTACATAATTAAAGCTCCAGAAGTTTTGTTTGGAGCCTATACATACCTGAAGAGTCAATGACATCCTAGGACTTTTCCGCTTCAACAATTTAACATTTCTCCTTCCTTCTGTAATCCAACTGTTTTCAGTGCCTGGTCCAGCAACTTTTTCAGCAATATTTGTCAGCTTTTCATCATTAACTGCTCGTCTAATTTCAGCCTTGTAACGATCATGATTCAACCTAGAAAAATATACTTAAATCATCCTTATTTCAGGTATTATATAAATAACTGCTGAAAGTATTCATATAGTTCCGAGAATGTCCATAGTGAAGAGCAAGGGGGCTACTTTCACCTGAGAAGGTTATAAATGCATCAAATTAAAAATAATACTGCATCTAGAGAACATGGGACTTTTAGCAAATTGTTGTTTTTCCAAAACCTTTGACACATCCCCAAGAAAATATTGAGCATTTTGTCTGCAATAATTCGAAAATCGGTATGTTACACAGCATGCATTTTCCAGGAGAATGGAAAAAACAACAGCGTATTGTCTGTTTTTTATACCATTAAAAAATGTTTTTTTTGTGTGTGTGTAAAAAGGTTTGGATGAACACCCAAAATGCAGCAAATGAGTATTCACATAATTATGAAATTCTACCTCAAACAAGGCGCGAAATGCTTAGATTTCTGCTATCACGTTGATGGGGAAAGAAGTAGGGGAATGGAGGGGTCATTAGTCATGGAAGTAAGAACGCATCTAACAGAAGAATGTCCGGTAGGGACTAAGTGCTGGTTGGAATTTGGAAACATTTCATAAATTGAATGTTATGCTGGAGGACATAGCTGTGAGGGGTAAGGTCCGACAACTAGCAAGGCAAATGATAAGGATGTGAAAGTTAGCCCCTAGTCCCAAAAAGTTAGTTAGGATTTTTTTTTAAGAACTAACGAATTGGGATCTTGTGGTCTGAGCTTCGACTTAGTTTGGTGCGTTCAAAATTGGCAATAATAATTGTTATTATTGTTAGTTTTTATCCTGTAGGTATTTGAAACTGATTGACAAAAAAAAGAAAGAAATGTTTCAAAGCCAGTTTTTTTTTTAAATTTTATTGAAAATGCTTCACATAAAAAGAATTGTTTGCTTATTCAATATTCATCTATCCATAAGAGAATAAAATAATCATAGGCAGCGAAATAGCACTGCCTAAGTAAAGGACGATGTTGGCACAATGTATTTTTTTTCTTAGACCAGGGCACCTCCTATGGGAGGAGTTGTCGAAGAACTTCGAAAAGGGCTCATTCGTTTGGAAATTGAAAGGGATAGTGCCCTTTTTAATTGTCGAAAGTGATTGGAGGGCAACTAAACCCCTCCCACAACCACCATTTCCCCAATCACATCCAATCAAAACCAGGAGATAGAAATTTTGTTCAGCATAGTTGAAAAGTCTGAAAATTATGTCTTTGAGTATAACAACCCCCCCCCCCCCTCCTTCCCCCACAGCCCTCAGGGCAAAGGTTGTAAGTTACGCCCTAAGGGCATGTAAGGTTTTTATAGAAAGCGTTGTCGTATAAGCTTCAAAAAGGGCTCATTCGATTGGAAATTGATAGAGATAGTGCCCTTTTAAATAGTCGAAAGTGATCGGAGGGCGAACGACCCTCACGCCCATCATTTCCCCGAACACTTCCAATCAAAATTTTGAGACGGCCATTTTGTTCAACGTAGTTGAAAGGTCCGGAAATTATGTCTTTGAGGATTACAAATTACCCCCAGCCCTCAGGGCAAGGGTTTTAAGTTATGCCCTGGGGGCATATAAGGTTCTTATAGAAAGCGTGGTCATATAAACTTCGGAGAGGGCTCATTGGAGTGATAATCAGAAACTCTGGTGCCCTTTTTAAGAGTCAAAGTGATCGGTGGGCAGCTATCCCCTCCCCCCCCCCCCCTACACACGTCGCATTGTCCCGAAATGCATCTAATAGAAATTTTGAGATAGTCATTTTATTCAAAACAGTCCAAATATTATATAACAAGGCTTTTGAGGTTGAAAAAAAAACCAGAGCCTGGGGCCAAGGGTTGTAAGTTATGATCCTGGGGCATTTAAGGTTTTTATGGAAGGGATGGTTGTATAAACTTTAGAGGAGGCTCATTTCGTTGAAAACTGGAAGGTCTAGTTCTCTTTTAAGAGTCAAAAGTGATGGAGAGCAGCTAGCCCCCATCCCCCGATTACCCTTCTTCACCAAACGATTCTGATTAAAATTGTGAGACAGCGGTTTTGTTTAAAATAGTCCAAAGAACAAATAACAAAGCCTCTAGGGTTGACACAACCCCCAGTACCCTGGGGATAGGATTGTAAGTCATGCCCTGGGGACACAAAAGGCTTTTATAGAATGGGTGGTCGTATAAACTTCAAGATGGGGCTCAATTGATTTGAAATTGGAAGCTATAATGCCCATTTTAAGAGTCAAAAGTAATTTAAGAGCAACCACTGTTTCTGTTCCGTTCACTGTTTCTCGTTTTACGAAGCTTCTTTCGACTATGATATAAATTCGCCCGGCATCCACTCTGTGATATGTCCAAACCAAAGAATTATTGTCCCGAGTGCTGACTGCTGGTAACCACAAATTCTGTCCAATGCGTGTCAATAAATGTGCCCAAATCGGGCTAAAGGACCATACCGGTGAATGGTTATGCATGGCCTGTCATGCAAAACAAATTTCCGTGGCTGCAAAGTCGCAAGCATCTTAACTCTCACAAAAGCCTAGTGCAAAGTAACCCTTCCTGTAAGAGGAAGGGGAATCCTCACCTCTTCACCACAAATTACTACGGGACCTAAAACCAACTCTGAGCTACCGAAAGGGACTAAGCCGTCTGCGGTAAGTGTAGACATTCTTAATTATGAATCCAAAACAATTCGTCTAAGTGAGAAAATTAAGACCCTGGAAGCCAGTTTATCGGCATCTCAAGCAGAAAATCAAGAAATCCGGACAAGGCACTCAACGTTTTTGTCAGAAATGGAGGAAAAGAACAATCAAATTAAAGTGTTGACAGGTAATTTGTAGGTTAAAGACTTTCTTATAGCCCAGCGAAACAAGAACTCTCGTTGCCTATCGAAACCCGCCCTCGTGACCCTTCGCAAACTTCCCGGGACCAAGTTACCATGTCAACGCAAACGGACAATGATATCGCTGTTGCTAACCAAAATTCACCCCCTGATAATGAAGTGCAAGACATAACATCTAGCCCAAGCGTAGCCCAAGGCTGTGTGATCTTATCAGACGAAATGAATCCTGGTGATACGTCATCAGCTGGTGCAAGTGCACCCATTCCGACTCTCGCAGAGAAGAGTGACGTAAGAGCGCACGATGGTAAAACGGACATTGCCGCTCATAAATACAACACGTTTTGCCGGTTCTTTGAACAAGGATTTTGCAGACGGAAGAAAAAGTGTGGGTTTTTACATATGTGCTTAAATTTTAGATCAAAATGTTGCAACAAAACGATTGTAGTTTTGACCACGTAGATTTGTGTAGTGTTTTAACTTGTACTGACAGAGAATGCGTTTTCGCTCATGTCACTCCTGACTTTCGGAAAATAAGAGTATGTGTGCCAACGAACACGCCATTATCACTCCCTGATGGTCGCACTTACCGGTGGTAGCAACAACCTTGCGAATATCAGACAAAAAACAGTTTCGAATCCCTGCCAAGCTTTCAATCACCAAAATTCAATCCCCAAAGCCCCCCTCCCTGAATACCCCAACTTTAGTATCCCCTTTCAGTTTTCCTCCCCCTCCCATACGCACTTCTCTCCCACCTCTTCTCACCATGCCCTGGCATAACCATTTCGAAATTTTCAGATAGCAGGCAGAACGATCCACGCGTAACAGCTCCATGCAGAGTTTCTAAAACGTCAAATAGAGAGACAAACGCTAATATATTTTTTCCTCCTTGGTCACCGTTTCCATCTCGTAACCGTTTTGCAGCCCGTCATGATGAGTCAGATAGCCTAGTTATTGAATTAGATGAGTCTGAAGTCTCTCTCCCGCCTAAACAGATTTTCCCAAAACAGACAAAAGTAAACAAACCTAAAGTTATTGAAAAAGAAGTCCCTCAATCACATTCTCATGTTCCTTCCTTTTTAACTTTAAACGCGGAGAGTCTCAACGTTGATAAAATGGGGGAACTTGAGGGTTATGTTCATGTAACTGGAGCTGATGTTATTACAGTTACAGAAGAACATAAACAAAGTCCTGAACATCATAAATCATTCGTTAGGTAAGAAAGGTGGCGACGTAGCGTGTTTCGTACGTGAGCAGTTGGCGCCGCGGCTTCTGCAGATTCCCTGTATCGATGACGATGATGAAATGATTTTGATTATGACTCGACCAAAAAAGCTTCCTAGATCTGTAACTGGTATTGTTATTGGAGTGTTTTATTGCTCACCTTGTATGGCATCTTTCCAAAAAGAGGTTTGCTGAAAAGTTAGATTTGTGTGTTGATTTTATTAATTCTAAGTACCCAAATGTTGGATTTTGCGTTACTGTGATAAGAACGATCTAAGAATTGAAATTTTCCTCAGAAGTCAAGGACTCATGTAAATAGTAAAGTTTCCGACTACTAAAGGTAATACTAAACTCGGCGTAATTTGCACAAATTTGTCAGAATATTATAATAAACCTTAAGACCTACCTCACCTTGGTGGTAGCTACCACTACATGATAAAGTGGGCTCCTCTGCCTTCGTATAAAGTAAAATATGTCATTGAGAAAGTTTCCTACCGACCTCTTTCGGAGAGGGGTCTCTTAGAATTTGGAAATTGGATTACATCCGAGTGCTGGGATGAGGTAGAAATTTTAGAGTCCTTCGATGAAAAAGCTAAATATTTGCAAGATAAATTAAGAAACAAATATGAAGAATGCTTTCCTGATAAAACGTTCAAGCGGTGCAAGACAGATCGTCCTTACATAACCCAAGAAATTAAGGATTTGATTCAGCATAAAATTCAACTAAGAAAAGAAGGGAAAATAGGAAATACTGATATGCTCTGCAACAAAGTACGTAAAATGACAAGAAAAGCTGCAGCTGAGTATTACCACAAAAAAATGATAAACTTTTTTAAATCAAAGCCTAGCATGTGGTATAAGGAAATAAAACGAATTTGTGGAAAATCCCCCAGTGGTGTTGATTTCTGGTCAATTCTAATGATGAAACAGTTGTTAACCAGTCAAATGGTCATTTGGCCAGAATAATCCAGTCTTTGCCGCCTCTTGATGTAAATAAAACGAACCAAGAGTATCAGAAAATTACAAATGGTGGCGTACCTTTACCTATTATTTCTGAGGATCAAGTTTTTAGTAAAATAAATACACTTAAATGAACTAGTATAACTTCCATAGATAATCCGATTGAACTTATAAAAGCATTTTCTGATAAATTGACTAAGCCACTAGACACATTTTTAATTGCATTTCAACTTCTTCAGTTTACCCACAGATATGGAAAACGGGGTATATTACTTCAATCCCTAAAAGAAATACGGAACTTAATTTCGATGGTCTGAGGCCAATCATTTTGACCCCCTTGTTCAGCAAAATGTACGAAAGTTTTCTAGCAAATTGGCTAAAAGCTGAAGTTGAACCCCTCCTTGATCCTATCAGTACGGTAACAGAAAGAATACAAAAACATCCCATTATCTAGTCAGTCTTTTACATTTTATTTTTAAGCATGTTGATGAGCTCATCTGAGTAACAATGGCTAAACTTAATAACAATTGATTTTAAAAAGGGTTTCGATTTGATTGGTCATAACATTTCAACTTATAAGCTTTTAATTGATTTTAGAGTGAATCCTGGTGTTGTGAAAATGATTCAGAGTTTTTTAATAAATGGGTTCCAAATACTAAAATATAAGAAGTCTTTCTCTCAACCTGAGCCAGGTTTTTGTGGCGTACCTCAAGATACTATTCTGGGTCCTATTCTTTTTCTAGTTATGATCAATGATATTGCTAATGATTGTGAAACCCACTGGAAATATGTTGACGACCTTACCCCTGGAGAAATTTTTGAAGCAAATGAATGTAGCAAAGCTCAATTTTAACTGATAACGTGAAGACTGAAGCTTCCAGTTCAAATATGACAGTAAATCTTCAATTTGAACTATTTCATTTTTAAATTCTTCTGAACCAAATTTTCTACCCACTATCTCTGCTTCTCTTAAAGTCAGGAAGATTAAACTCTTGGGAGTTATTATTACCAGTGATTTAAAATGGGAAGCAAATACATCTAGTCAAGTAAAAAGAGGTAATACTGGGCTGCAGATGCTCAAGCTTATGTCGAAACATGGCGCCCCTACAGATCTCCTCCTCCGAATATTTACATCTTTTATTCCCGCAATTCTGGAATACGCAGCTCCTCTATGGCATTTTGGACTGACGGCTGAGCAATGCGCCAGGCTCGAAAGAGCTGTAATGATAGTAATAATAATAATAATATATTGCGAAAACAGGTTTGCGCCTCTATCTACAAAAATTTAAATAATCAAATGCTTTATCACTATAATGTTTGTCAATTTTTTTTTCTTAAATGCATTGACTGAATCTGAGTTAACAGTGTCTGATGGTAGTGCATTCCACTCAGAGACAATGCAGTTGCTGAATGCCCATCTCCCAACATCTCTTCTGAAACGTTCTTCAGTTAGCTTAAACTCGTGACCTCTCAGGTTATTATTCTTGAATGTTAATATCTCTTCTGGAGGGATGTTGTCGTAGTATCTGTTGCATATTTTGTATACTTCAATAAGATATCCTCTCAAAAATCGGTATGAGAGGCTTGGGAGCGACAGTTTTTTCAAATGGTCTTGGTATGATAAGTCTCTAAGTGATAGAACAAATTTAGTAGCCCTCCTTTGAATTTTTTCTATTGCATTGCTGTCTTTTTGAAAAAACGGTGTGGTTGTCGTATGACCGTATTCGATCATTGGTCTCGCTAACGATTTGAAGAATATAGAAAACAGTGTTGAGTCAGTAAGAGAGAAATTTCTTCAAATAATTCCCAAGACTTGTGATGACTTAGAGATGATTGACTTGTAGTGCTTGGTGAAAGTCATATCACTGTCTATTGTCACTCCCAGGTCTTGAGCTTCTTCTTGTATAGGTATCTGTTGTCCTTCAAAGCAGTAGTGCCGAGAAATGTGTTTTGGGCCTAGCCGAATGTGACAACTTTTTTCTGTATTCACTTCCATGCTCCATTTTTTCATCCATTCTGCTGTTTTGTTTAGGTCTTGCTGTAGTATTTCTGTATCTTCAAGGCTTGTTATTGCGCGAAAGATTTTCGTGTCATCTGCATAAAGCAGTATCTCTGAATCTATGGTATTTGGGAGATCATTTATGTAAATATTGAATAGTAAAGGCCCCAGATAGTATCAAAGCAGGCAGAAATGTTGTATGAAGGGCTTCTGACAAAGTTTAAAATGCAAACTCTGAAAAAAGAAGAGAAAAACTCTGCATGGATTTCGGAAGACAATCTCTGATCTACCCAATCCACAAACCCGTTTTCCTCCCTCAATCCACAACAAAACGACTACCGCGCAGGGCTGCAGTACCTGTTGAGAAACTTCAGCCGGTATGTTCTGCCCATCAGCGGTTAGCGAACAGTTTTATGCCTAGTTTTGTAAATATGTACAGCGAAAACCAGGAGGATTAATTAGTATTTTTTTTTTTAATATTCGCTTTTTTTAATATTTTGGTGAAAATAAAAGTTTACCTATCTATCTATCTATAAACTTCGGAGGGGACTCATTAGATTGGTAATCTGAATTTATAGTGCCCCTTGTAAGAGTCAAAGTGATCAGAGGGCAGCTACGGCCTCCGCCAACACGCCATGTTTTCCCGTAACACATCGAATAAAAAATAATCATTTTATTCAAAATGGTCCAAAGATCATATAACAAGGCTTTTGGGGTTGATACAAACCCCCAAAGCCTGGGGTCAAGGGTTGTAAGTTATGCTGCGGGGAATTTAAGGTTTTAATGAAAGGGATGGTTGTTTAACTATAGAAGAGGCTCATTTGGTTGAAAATTGAAAGTTTTAGTTCCTTTTAAGCATTAAAAGTAATGAGGGAATTTAGCCCCCCTCCCATCCCGACAACCCCCTTTTTTCACCAAAGGCATCTGATTGAAACTATAAGATAGTGGTGTTGTTCAAATTAGTCCACAGAACTTATAATAATGCCTCTAGGATTAACACAACCCCCCAGCGCCCTGGAGATAGGGTTGTAAGTTATACCATGAGGGCATATAAAGTTTTTATGGAATGGGCGGTCGTATAAACTTCAGATGGGGCTCATTTGATTTGAAATTGGAAGTTATAGTGACCTTATTAAGAGTCAAAGTGATTTGAAAGCAATCGCCCCCCCCTCCCTCCATGCTCATCAGTTCCCTTAACACCTCTAATCAAAATTTGGAGATAACAATTTAGTTCATCGTAGTTGAAGGGTCCGGAAATTATGTCTGTGAGGAAGACAATAATCCTCCCCCCTTAAGCTCTCAGAAGGGTTCAAGTTTATGCCCTAGGACATATAAGGTTCTTATAGAAAGGGTGGTCCTATATGCTTTGGAGGAGACTCATTGGATTGGTAATCAGAAGTTCTAGTGCCCTTTTTAAGAGTCAAAGTGATCTACTACTATTATTACTATTGTTCCAACTACTACTTGTAAGGTTAAGAGCATTAAGATGAAAATTTCACGAAGTATACGAATATACATGTTATCAAACGATAAAATTGACAATATAATAGCAATGGGTAATTGTTTTAAGTTGATTAGTTATACTACTGCTGTAGCTACTATTACAATTATACCTAAGGGTATGAACGTGAAAGTTTCAGTGAATATTTCTGAAAATTTACGTTGTAGGGATGACAACCTGCCATCCGTATGCTGTTTGTCAAAAGGGAATATCAGCAATATCGTAGGAACAGTTTCGGTTGTGAAATTAAAACTTACAACGCTTATTGTGGGGGATGTTGAACTAACCAAAGTGTATAGTGCTATGCCTAAACACTTTATGCCTATATAGGTTGTCAAGAGGACGTATCAGCAATATTCAGGACCAGTTGATGGTATCAAGTTAAAAATTTCATTGTGTGTTGAAGGGGGTGTTGAAAAAAGGCGCTCTGTGCATACTGCTAATAATACTACTACTGCTACTACAACCATTGCTATTACACAAGCTAAGGGTATTAAGGTGAAACTTTCAGAAATATTTAGGCAGATGCTGAACTAAATCAAAACGAACTATGATCATGTCGATTGTCAATAGAGTGACAAAGCAATATCACATTAACGGCTTACATTATTAAATTAGACCTTTCGGGGTAAGTTGTGACGGATTTTGAACTACCCAGAAGGCAATATGTGTATACTTTTGATACTACTTCTACGGTTGCAGTAACAAACGACACTAAGGGCATTAGCTTGAAACGTTTAGGGGGAGTTTCAATTAAACGAAAAGTATACGCATGCAAGTATTGAAAGGACATATAAGCAATATCATATTACAATAACGGCTTACATCATTAAGTTAGATCTTTCAGGGTAACTTGTGACAGATTTTGAACTACCCAGAAGCCACTATGTGTATACTTTTGGTACTGCTTCTACGGTTACTGTGACTTTTAACACTAAAGTGCATTAATTTGAAACGTTTAGAGGGAGTTTCAATCAAACGAAAAAACTACACACATGCAAGTATTAAAAGGGCATATAAGCAATATCATATCATATTACAATAACAGCTTGCATTATTAAGTTAGACCTTTCAGGGTAAGTTGTGAAAAGATTTTGAACTAGCCAGAAGACACTATGTGTAAACTTTGATACTACTTCTATGGTTACTGTACCTAATGACACTAAGAGCACTAAGTTGAAACGTTTAGGGGGAGTTTCAATTAAACAAAAAAAAAAACTATATGCATACAAGTATTAAAAGGGCATATAAGCAATATCATAGGCAGCGCTGCTCTATCATAGCAAGTAATATCATTGACATTTTAAAGGAGCTAATTTGATTTGAAATTCGAAGTTCTAGTACCTATTTTAAGAGTCAAGAGTGATTGGAGGGCAATCAGCCCTCCTTTTTAGCTCATAATTTTCCAAACACTTCCAATTAAAATTGAAGACAAATATTTCGTTCAGCATAGCTGAACGGTCTTGTAACTGTATCTCTAGGGGTATTGCGTAGGTCAACCCCCCACAGTTATGCAATTTCCCCATTATGTTTAAAAACTAAATGTTGCCTTAAGATTAAATCAAAAAGCACTGTGGGCATGCTGATTGCCAATAAGACATCTCAGCATTATCCCAAGAACGACTGAGGGTATTATGTTCAAACTTTCGGGGCTACTTCTATTACTACTTCTGCTCTTAAAATTCAACCAAATTAAAAGGATTGTAAGTGTATCCAAGCTGTCAAAGAGCATAAATAGATTGCTTTGCGAATGCTATCAAGTTTTATTTTTCAAGTCATCTAGAGGAGGTACAAAACTAAATTAAACACAAATATTTGTGTCCAGATTTTTAGAAGGGTGTATGTTGTAAAAAATTGCTGAAAAATCTTCTCCAGCATACAAATAGCAGGTCAAACAATAGATTCTTAAAGATAAACCGAAAAGATTCAAACTATTATTTTCTTTTCCCCTGAAAAGACCATGTCAATATAAAATAAACAGAAATTAATTTAAAAAAAACTTTTTCCACAAAATAAGTTTTTCAAAGAAAAGAACTCCATTAAATCAAAAATGAGCAAAAATAAAATTAAATAATTTACAAAGCGTAAGACTACCACAAAACAGCATCGATAAATAAATGAAACCCAGAATGAATAGAAATAACAATAAATAACCAGGTCAAACTCAAAACCAGCAGAAATTAACATGAGTAGAGCTCAAATTCCATATGCTTTCCCAAGGCCAGAACATAATTTGCACTTTAGGCCCTACTGAAATTTTTTCTAATGTTTTCACTTTTAAGCTTGTACAAGAGGTAATGGAGCTCCTAGTATTCCCTTGTTCTTTGCTCTACTTTCTTTTGGTCCATACAAAACACAGTGTTTGAAATAATAGTCTTTCATACAGCTATTTTCGAGCCAATCACACTCTTCCAGCCAAATTTTTTTATATGATCGGCTATGTCCTTTTTCAACATAAACTGGAAATTTGATTATATCCATTTGTAGCCACACATTTTTTTTTCAATAAATCTATATTTTTCATCACTTGAAATAACAAATGTATAAAAAATGTATCTTATTGCAGTATTGGTTACCCCAAAATTTTTACAAAATTAAAAATGTTGACAAAATTGTAATAAGGAGTAAGAACAAATGTTAGTAGTAATGGCATATGCTAGTGATTCAAGCCACCTTTGTTTTTCTTGAGTGCAGAAAAATATTCTAATTCGAGACCTTATTGACTAAAATCCCATTGGAAAATTTTTGACAATTTTCCAAAACTTTTGATGATGTACATCTATGATATTAAAGAAAACCGTCTCTAAAAGATGGATCCGCTGCAGAATGATGGATATCTTCAGAATGGAAAACTAAAAATAGTTAGGGTTGTTTTCTGGCATGTTGTTGAAGTTTTTAGCCACATGGAGCCTTATTAATTTCCACTAGAATCCTTTTTCTCGTTAACACCCAAGTAGATCTAACCTTAAATGTAAACTTTAGTGCAACATGGACCAGGAAGACAAAGACCCTCCTCCCCTTCTGCAAAACGAAAGATAATAAAAAACTTCCCTTTGCAATATAAATTTCTTTGTATTTACCCCCTTTTGGTGTCAGATGTATTTGAAATCGCCATTTCTATTTTATTGAAGGTATTACTGTCTATTAACCAACTTAAAGTAATTTATTTATTCCACTGCATCTACTCATTGAACAAAAACCACCCCCCCCCCTGTGTTTTAAATAAGCTATAGAGGG
Organism: Artemia sp. Qi Xiang Cuo; assembly: GCF_049724085.1. NCBI lineage: Eukaryota > Metazoa > Arthropoda > Branchiopoda > Anostraca > Artemiidae > Artemia > Artemia sp. Qi Xiang Cuo. The sequence continues at coordinate 46,346,784 of NC_142807.1, read as the reverse complement.
TAAGACCCCTCTCTCGATCCCTGACGTTTGCACATAAGTCTAGATACTGTATAAAAAATTATTTGAGAATGATTCTATCATAATAATCATACCCGAAGTGTTCTTTAAAAAAAGGGAGGAGGGGGGAAGGGTGTCTGAAATTTCAAAGCTAACTTTACAGTTATAATTTTCATATATTTCCAGGATTGCTCTTCATAAAGAACTTTCCCCATAATTTTCCCAAGAATATAATTATCGACGATCACAGCAGAAATAATGTATTTTGTGTGCATTTTGATGACCTGGGCAATGCTCAACTTTCGGGAGTAATTTTTATGATTGAACAATGTGAGTGAAGGTTTAAAGCATTTTTCTGTGAAAATTGTTCGACTATTTCTTTTTAATTATGTTGCTAGAGAGGAGTAGGGGCTTGTACAAGAATTATCTGAGCTCATATGAAAATAAAAGGAATGTAAGAAAGCGGAGAAAGCATTAAAATATGAACTATGGAGGTGTGAAGTGGAGGCCATGAATAAAACTGCAGAGGATCTGGAAGATGCAGCTAGACGGCATAATAGTAAAATATTGTACTGGCATATTAATAAATTGAGAGGGAGTAGTCAATCCGAATATGTCTTAAGTTAAAGATAGGAACGGGGCCACGATTAGTGATAAGGAAAGAGTTAAAGATAGATGAGCAGAACATTTTGAGAACGTGCTAAAGTGAGATAGAATTGCAGGAAAAGGTATAGAGGAAAATGAAAAGTATGTGGAGGAAGAATTAGCAACAGTACTAAAAGGATTAAAAATAATAAGGCTCCAGGTGCTGATACTGTGGTAAATGAGTTTCTTAAATATGGTGGCTCTGAGGTTAGAAATAAGTTATTGAAAATTATTAAGAAGATTTTTCAAAAAGCGGAAGTACCTAGCAATTTCAGGAAAACCTTAATTAAAACACTGTATAAGAAAGGTGATAAGAGTGAGTGTGGAAATTATTGAGGCATTAATATGGTTTCTGTAGGTAGCAAATTACTTAGTAATATGATAGTTTTTAGATTGAGAGATACTGTAGAAAAAGTTTTAAGAGAAGAACAGTGCGGTTTTAGAAAAGGTAGAGGATTTCTCGACTAAATTTTCATTCTTAGAATAATAATTTAGAAATGCCTGAGCTGTCAAACACCTTTGGTCCTCAGTTTCATAGACTATGAGCAAGCGTTCGATTCCGTTGATAGAAGGGCTTTAGCAAAGGTCTTATCCTTGTATGGTATAGCAGACAAATACATTAAAGTGATTAGTGGTACGTATGAGAATAACACTGCAGCGGTTCAGGTAAGAAATGAGATTAGCAGCTGGTTTTGTATTAGACCAGGAGTTAAACAGGGTTGTGTTCAACCCCCCTTTATATGGATCATTTTTATGGACTTTGTCTTAAGGAGCACAGGAAAAGCAATGGGAGACCATAGAATCAAATGGGGAGGAAAAACTCTCCTGGACTTAGATTATGCTGATGATTTAAGCATCCTAGATGAAAGTGTGAGCAAAATTAATGAACTTTTAGAGGTTTTGCGAGTTCAGGATGCTAGAATAGATTTGAAAATTAATGTTAAGAAGACTAAGTCACTAAGGATAGGAATAAGTGACGATGAAAAGGTGACATTGGGTAATGAAGACATTGATCAGGTGGGCAGCTTCATTTACCTTGGTAGTATTATTAGTAAAGACGGCGGGAGAGGTGAACATGTTAAAAGTAGAATAGCCAAGGCTCAGTGTGTTTTTTTCACATATAATAAAAAATTTGGAAGAACAGTAAGATAAGTCTGAAAACCAACATTAGAATATTGGAAGCACAGTGATGAAAGTGCTCAAATATGGCTCTGAAGCATGGCTGCTTTGAAAAGCGGAAGAAGATTTACAAGATGTTTTCCAAGATGTTTACGAAGAATCTGGTTCAATCCCGCTTTCTAGGGCTATAATGAGAGAAAGCATGAGATGGCTAGGACACGTTCTGCAGATGGAGGATGACATATTGCCGAAGACTGTCCTTTTTGGCCAACCGTCAAGGCCAGCAGGTTGTTTTTGTTTAGGGTGGGAGGATGTCATAAAGAAAGATTTAAAGGAAATCCGAACGTCTTTGGATGGTGAACAGAGGGATGCTTTGAATAGGGTGGGATGAAGGAGGCGCATGAGTTGTTGTGTTGGCCTCAGGCAGCTGGGTGCTGTGGTGAGCTGTTAGTAATAGCAGTAGTAGTAGTAATTATGTTGCCAAAAGCTTAGTTTGTGTTTATATGGTCAAATGCATATGAGGTATGATTGGAATATAGCCAGAAACATGCTTTAAAATAATTCAATCCTTCAGGAACTGATCTTGAACCAGAAGTATTGATTTGGGACAAGTTTGATGGTTTTTGACTGTGCTCTTTTGAAGCCTTACCCATTGATTTCTTCTATTCAAGAGCAAATTCTTCTATATTTCTTCTGGCTTGGTTGGAGTGCATATAGTCTTTTCATAATGAGCACTGAATTTACCAAAAAGGATAGTGCTTTTATCTTTTTTTGTCCTTCAAGCACAGCTTTGATTGAGTGTGGTATGTCCTTTTTCATGAGGGTTTCTACACTCCCTCCTCCTCTTCTGTGTTGACCAATAGTTTCTGTAACTAAGGAAGCCAGGTATAGATGTTGCCTGAGACAGTGTAAATTTGATCCCTGGAGGTAAGCCATATGAAAACTTTGACCAAGTACATGTTCAATCAGTTTATTTGATTTTATAATTGAAAAACATTAAAACAACTCATGGTCAACTATTATATCTTCCATTTTCTCTCTGAAGACATAAATTCCGGATTGCTATCAGTTGTTATTAAAGGGGATTTTCCTCTGAAATATGTTTGCCCTTTTAAATGCTTAGATACTTCTTCTTTAGGAACCAATAAATGTTGACTTGATAAAGGCTTGATTCTCTTTTCTGTTAAGTCATTTGTTCTCCTTATTGAGATGCAGAAGGATTGGCTACTTTGCTCCTGAGGTTTATAAATTCAATGTTTGCCTGTCTCCTAGCTACTTGGCTTAGAAGAGAGACAATTGCTTTTCTTGCAAATATAGCTTTGACTTATTTGGATTGCCCAAAAGTAGAGATGAGGTGGCTGAAGGTCAAAAATGAGCCCAGCTTTTGGAATTTGGAGTTATTCATCTGATTTGCAACTTCAAGGGCTAGTGTTGTGTATTGTTTGAACCCCACAGTCAAATCCAAGCTTGTAAAAAAGAAATAAGTTGAAAAGAAAGTTCGAATTACATTCAATAGAACAGAACCGAAATATTTAATAATTATGTCAATGTTCATGACAGTTACTGAGATTAGTATTTTTGTCAGTTTGCGATTCTTCTTTAAATAGAAGAATCTCTTCTATAAACAGACCAATGTTACAGAATAAATTGTGTGGAAAAACTCAAACAATTATACCTGCAAACTCGACTGCCAGACTTTATTTGCAAATTACCTGTAAACTTGAAGGCTTCAACACTGGAAGACATAACAGCATTCTGGGTAAAGGAGTTCCACAGGTTGACCGCACAATTAGAAAAGAACTTATTTTCCAGCCTGGTGTTAGCACGTTTTCAGTAAAGCTTGAAGGGATAGCCTCTAGTACCCTGCAAACTTACTGTTTGGTACAGGTTTTGGATCCCACTCTGGTCACATACTAACTTGTGTGTCATTAATACATCTCCTCACCTACATCTATATGTGAGAGATGGCAATTTGAGCTCATGTAACTGGGTAGGATATGGAAGATTTTGAAATCCCTTTATGCATTTAGTTGCCTGTCTTTGGACAGATTCGAGAGCTATCTGCTCTGTTTTGTTAATTGGCGTGGCAATGCACATTCCATTCTCCAATTTAGGTCTCACCCGGCTCTTGTAGAGTTTTTTAATTATTGCTGGGGATCTACTGATGATTGTGCACTTGATGATACCTAGAGTTTGGTTAGCCCCAGCTATTGCAGCTCAGGTGTGGCAGTTGAATCTATGGTTTTCATCTACAAACACCCCAAAATCTCTATCTGAGGTACTCTCAGAAATTGGTTGTCTCTCACTGGCATTTGATAACATTGAGTATTTCCATCACAGGTTATTTCTTCGAAAATGGAGAACCTTGCACTTTTCAACATTAAACTCGAGCCTCCATATATTGGCCCATTTGTAAAAGCTATCTAGATCTGACTGTATTGAGGCTACACCCTGCTGTGTTTTGACAGGACAAATAAGCTTTGAGTCATCAGCATATAGGCTAGGTTTATTTGTAACATATCTTGGAGCATCATTAATGTAGACACTGAAAAGTGTTGGTCCCAAAACAGTTCCTTGAGGCACCCCACTTAAGACTTCTGCTATTTCAAAGTAAAAAGCTGTTCCACCTTCACCAAAAACTCTAACCAGCTGCTTTCTTCCCTTCAAGAAAGATATTATCCAGTCCACAATACCCTCTTCAATACCAATTGCCTTCTTGCTAGACTTTAGCAAAGTCTAGCAGAACCATATCAACTGGGATACTTTGGTCAAGGAGCTCAGTTATTTAATTACTCAGTTATAATATTGTACTTTTAAGGAAAAAAGAAAGAAAGAATAGAAAACTTATAAATGTATAATTAAAAAAACTTATGATAGATCCTTCAGGAGGGGGCCACATCTTGATTATCAAGTGTAAGCATAAATTCCTACTACTCTTTATAAACAAAAGAAGTTAAGTACCAGTTGTAACTAACAAGAAAAAAAACATAGCATGGAAGCTGTTTGCTTATGTATGACAAAAACCAAAATCTTAAAGAAAGTATGCCTTTATATTGCATTAAAGGAAGATTCAGCCAAATTAAAACGTTTTTAGCAATTAATGTTCAAATAGGATTTAACAAGTTAATGTTTCTCTTTTTGAAATTAAAAGCTACTTATACCACAGGAGCTGCTCATATTGCATTTGTTTCAACTGATCTATCTGATTGGAATCTGTGTTTGTGTTTTGATGGAAGGTTATTTGTGGCCAAATGTTATGAGGACAGTCCAATAGCACTAATCATGACAACCATTGTGATCTCCTTTTCTGATCTAAAGCTTGTGATCTCTCCATGTAAAATATATCGAAACAAACCTTTAAAAATAGTTGATTTACTTCAATTAAATCATAAGAATTGGATTTGGGTAGTTTTACAGGTAAGTCTATAAAAGCTAATGTTGTGTTTAGAGCTTTTGGTGGCCAGGGGTTTTTGAATCCCCACATATTGCTGCTACATTTTCACAATATAGTAAATTTAAAATTACCACACAAATCAGAGAACCAAATACACCAAGAGTAGACGTAATACTCTAAATACCATTCACACTAAGAATGGAACCATGAATAAAATAAAGAAACACAAAATAATTGTGGCAATTAGGATAAAGAAGTTTGGCAAATTCACTGTGTTGAAAGTTCATATCCTGACTTGACCTGATGGCCTAAGGGCTTGAATCTAGGAAAAATAAAATGAACAAGAAGAGAAAACCAACAATGAGAAGAGAAAATCACTTTTTTTTTCTTTGCCTACTCTGCAACAATCATGCATAGCAATTGATGCATGACTACCCATGAAAAAAGGGAGAATTCAGAAAACTTATATGTTCAGGATGTTCAGGAGAAAATTGATAAAATTCATATTGCACTTTTAAGGAAAAAAGAAAGAAAGAATAGAAAACTTATAAATTTATAATTAAAAAAAAACTTACAAAAGATCCTTCAGGAGGGGGCCACATCCTGATTATCAAGTGTAAGCATAAATTCCTACTGCTCCTTATAAACAAAAGAACTTAAAGTAGCAGTTGTAACTAACTAGAAAAAAACACATGGCATGGACGCTGTTTGCTTATTTATGACAAAAACCGAAATCGTAAAGAAACTATGCCTTTGTATTGTATTAACGGAAGATTCAGCCGAATCAAAACGTTTTTAGCAATCAATGTTCAAATAGGATTTAGCAAGTTAATGTTCCTCTTTTTGTAATTAAGAGCTACTTATACCACAGGAGCTGCTCACTGATGATCAATTATTAACCAAAGGAAACAGAAAAAGAAGAGAAAGCAATCTTAAAATGATAACATCATTTGGAGGATAACAATTCCCATTTGTATTATACAAAAAAACAGACAATATTACAGCCAAGACAAGGGTTACTGGACAACACAGTGACTCTCTGGGTACATGTCCAAAATTTTGGTAATCTCATCTCATTTTAAATTGGAAGGTGATAGAGATGATATGTTGTTACCACAAATTTAGAAAGACAGATAAAAAACAAAATAACAAAAATTCCTAAAGCAATACTAAGTAACATATTGTATGTTGAGATGACTATACCTTTCAGAGGCCAGGAAAGACAGCTTTACTTCTAGAGGTGGTTCTTAGCTATTCAAAATTCTAAAAATTGGGAACAGAGCCTAAAATGAATTTTTGGTCATTATATTTACTCTACTCAGCACTCAGATTGCACATGTGATGTGCTACATCAGTTCTGTTACAGTTTCTGAGGTGAGGCCCTAATTTGTATTTATAAATGCTTCAACATTCAAGGTTTTTATGTAAGTTTTTCTGATAAACATTTTTTAGGGTTTTGAAGTTTCATCCCTTTTGGTGAGCTTTCCCATATGGTGTGTTATGAAATTTATTAAGTAGAGTATGATCAAAAAATATAAATCTGCCTTGATAATTATACTGCAATATAATTTTATTATACAATTAAGGGTTAAATTCATTTTTTTTTCTGTTGTGAACTTCCTGCATAAAACGTTATTTGCCACCCCACCAAACATTCTGAATGAGCTCATAGATGGTGTTGCATTTGCTTATATTCTATTTATGTTATGTTTTGAAATCAAAATTAGTATTTGTGAATGATAACAGAAAATAGGTTTCTACTTTTGAATTCAGCAATAGAAAAATAATGGTCATGAAAAAGAAAAATCCTTTTAAAAAGTGCTAAAAACCTTTCAAAGCCTTCTTTTTAAGAAGAAGACAAAGCATCTAAACACAAGAAAAATTTGTGTAAAAACTCAAGATTAGAAATTAAAATCTGTTCTTTTGATTAGAAGATCTAAACAATTCTAATTAGTATTTAAGTATTAGTAAATTAAGTATTTAAAATCAGCACAAAACAAAATTAGAAATACAGTAGAAATCAAAAATAATTTGAAATGTATTTAATTCCAAAAAAATATTAAAATCAAAGAAATTTTTCATAAATTTTTACTGAAGAACTAGAGGTGATCCCACTATTGGAATAAGCAAAAAGACTTGATTAAAGCCTTATATTATAAAGCGAGATACAAAAGCATAGATAAAATTTGTTGCTTAGTATTATCTTAAAATAAAGGCACTTGTGAATACTAGACCTTGGATTGCAAGGACAGTGGCATTGCCAGAACAGTGACCATGATATTTGAAAGGAGCATAAAATAAGAAATCTTAATGGTATGACTTTTATAAGCGTGTTTCCTTTTGATGTGGTCAACCATAGCAAATTTACCAAACAAAATTCAGTCATCTTAAATTATCTTATATCACAATTGCTAGCAATAGGATAAATCCTGTATCTGCTAACTGAAGTTAAGATTTTTAAAAAGCATAACATTGAAGTGTTATATTTTTTCTAAATCTTGAAAAAATAACTTTTTTGAAAAAAACTAAAATTTTTTTGGGCAAAAATTTTGTATTTTAAAAGTACTTTTGTTGGATTCCATATAAAAGCTTATTTAAAAAGCTGTAATATAGCACAAAATTAGGTCCATATCTTAATTAGGAGCTGAGATATTCTTGTTTAAATTAATGGTTCCAAAAATTCACATTTAAAATAACTTTACCATTTTGTAGCTAAAAAATACACTAGAAAAATCTGAAACTTCGTGAATTGACTAAATTTACAGCATAGAAAAAGTGTACAAAATTTTATGCAGTTCTAAAAAGGTTGGGTTGTCAGCCATGTTAGTTTGAAACAAATTGACCCAAAAATTGGATGCATTTTTTATGCTTTTTCATAATTCAATAATTGCTTCTGGGGCTAGTTGCATCTTAAGCCCTTGAGGGGCCCCAAAGGTATTTCAATTTTTTAACCACACAAAGAAGTTATCAACACTAGTTAAGTTATTGAAAAGTGGTTAAAAACATAACACTAGTTTATAAATAAGTTGTTCAAGAGTAATATATTCCCAAAATACTTATTTATAACAACTCAAACCTCATTTATTAGGCAATTCAAATATAAACTGTTTCATGTTTTTTGAATGCTGTCAACAAAAATAGCACTGAATTTTGTGATTCAAAACTTTGCTGTTGACAATTCAGGGTATATTCCAATTCAGGGTATATGTTTGTACATTAGGGGGGTGAGTGTGTTATGTAAAGTTTTACTAGTAATTACGGATTTATTGAACTATAAATTCTGACGTCTCAAAGCTTTGTTTCCATGGCACAATCAGATCTGATTTAAGTGATACGAATTCTTATAGGCTAGCAGGGGTTAGAAACATTCTTCTAAGCCGTGGCGATAGGAATTTCTCAGATAGCGCCGCTTATAGCGCTGGAGATTGTGTCAACTAGGCTAGCGCCGCTCTCAATTAATGGGAGAGGATCGAATATGTAGACATATAAATGTGGCCTCTTCTTTCTTTAGCTATCTGGAGATCAGATTCCTTTGGGAGCATTTAACTTGGAGACTTACGAACTAGTTACCTATTATCGGACTAGACGCAGACATATAAATGAAATAAAAACAGATAAAAGAGACAATAGATTTATTGAACTTACATGCTTAGTTGTACAGCAACGGGTCACTTCAATGACAATAATGGTGACCAAGATATAATGATTTCGTACTAATCGTTTCAGATCTGACTTAATATTAAAAATTAAAAAACACATCTACCCCACTTCCAAACGCAGTTCTTTCGTCCTGCGCTGTAAGGACTAGCTTGCCATTGGCTCAAGTGGACCAAGGATGTAAGTCTTTCGTCCAATAATTTCTTTTAAATATTCCTGATGATTCAGGCGTTCACACGGTTTTTGCCATTTAAACTTTCTTAGAAGTATTGTACGTAGCATATTTTTTTTGCTACTAATTATCTTAGCGAAATTCGAAAGACTAGCGTCGTTGTCTGACTGAAGCTAGAAATGCAATTTCTCTTTTTGCTGATTAAGAATTTAGACTCTTGGAAGCGGTATTTGAGCTCAATTAGGGGACGTTTAATTTCTGCCCGAATCATCTTTAGAAGGAAAGAATCCTGTATTTTAAATATATCACCTTTTACTCCTGGTACACATCACCCTTCCCATCAATTAATGACGTCCCGTCATTAGTAACTGCCTATTAGGAGTGCTTAAAATTTTTCAATTATATTTCTTATTTTGTTCTACATCCCTATCTAAAATTCCTCTACCGGACTAAGATTATTTATGGTTCTAGGTTAGCTACTATACTAAGGATTTTTTTCTATATCTAGCACTGATTACTTTTACATTTCCAACGAAGTTGGGGCTATTCTACTTTTACATTAGTTTTTTTTTTTGATTTTGCTGTCTATATGACGTACTACATACTATCTGCGCTATGTTAAGTGAATAACATGATAATATTACACCTAATTCTACTTCTGGTACATACATGAATGATTTATAACATACAGTATTGGGTTTATCATATTCACTGATAACATTAAAACACTTTCACTATTGGGATTTTTGAATTGTCAAAGTTATTAGGAAGTAACACACGTAGCTTCATATCTATTCATCACCTTCGTGTCCTTAGTGTGCTACACCCTTCTGTTGTAAATTATTGTTCTTCACTTTTTGTGTCTTGGCAAAAATTTTGAAGCCTTTACGTTATGGTTTCTTCATGGAACACTTCGAGTCTAGTTGTCTTTACTCGGTATGTTTTCCCTTATATTCAATTGGGAAATGACCATTAAATATCGTTCTAATAGTTAACTGGGAAATGATTCTTCCCACTACAGGTGTTGGTGTTTTCTTCTCAGCATATCATTTTTAGGATTTTTTGAGGCACATAGAGGATGTATTCTCGCGTAAAATTGTTCATTTGTGCCTTTTGAAACGGGTTGTCGTCATACTATAGTGACTCTCTTAATATATTGTCTTTAAATTCAACTTCAAACATCTTCAAATATCATTTGACTTCAAATATCGTTTATCTTGTACTGCTCGATGGGGTACTCAGAATTAAACTTCAAATTGTCTCTAACTTCAATTTCAAATATCTTCAAATGTCTTTAAGTATCATCTAACTTCAAATATCGTTAAATATCGTTTATCTTGTTCTGATCGATGGGGTTCTCAGAATTAAACTTCAAATTTTCTTTATTTCAGCTTCAAATATCTTCAAATTTAAATATTATTTAACTTCAAATATCGTTAAATATCGTTTAGCTTCAAATATCATCACTATACTGTCAAATTATTCTGGGGTCCATAGTGAGTATCAAAGGTGATATCTACGTATTTATATCTTGTACTGACCGATGGGGTTCTCAGCATTTATGTGATTTTATATTTCGTTAAAGTACTTGATACTAAGGTTCGAATATAGTGTTACCTTATACTTAATATGTTTCATGGTCTAAGAAACGACAATCGACGGTAACTGTTGTTTTCGTAGACGAAGCTGGGATGAAAATTGCCTGGAGTCTATGGTGAGTACTCTTCGTTGGTTGAGATATGATGAAAATAGATGCTACTGGGTCGTATCTGTACTGGGCAGCTCATTGTAATGCTCAATAACCAATTTGCCATTTACTTCCTGTAATAAAAATAGCGAGGCAGAATCACACGTTCTTTAAAGTAAACACTCATAGCACAAATAAGTCACGTGTTAATTGGGTACATTAATTTCTAAGCTATGAGACAGAATTAAATAAATACACTAATATTAGTACTCACAATGAAAATTTAAAACAGAAATGTCTTCAAATTTGTTTTGAGGACGGAAATATCGATATTAAATAAACATAATTTACCCTACATTATTAAGTTTGAGGTCTGCTTTTACAATATTTTTCATGCCTGCATTGTTCACGCACGTCCGTGCTGTTTAAGAAACGCATGTTGCAGCGTCATAACCACACGGTTTTACGTAAACGATACTACAATGAGGGAATAAGACATAACAAGGACGAATGGTGACCTCTCTACCCATTCGTTTTCTATTGTCTTCCCTGTTTCTTGGCTTAGATGTTCTCATGGGGCTCCGGGTTTAACGCCTGAAATGCAGAGGTTCTTAGTCTCAGGATTTTTCCTTAATTGCAAGTCAACATTGGTGCCTCGTATTCGTATTACGAATAAGGTCATTAGATGAAGGATTCCAAGCTTTCCCTCATAGATTTCAGTTGATGCTTGGAAAAGAATATAAGCGTAATGAATAACTGGCATCAATATATTTTTCGAAGGCTATTGTTTGAGCAAATTCTTCAGTACTAAATAAATAAATGTCATATATTTATATCATATAAAAAAAAATAATTATATTCTGCACTAAGACGAAATATTTCATATATTTAGACGCTTCTGTACTGATAATATCTTGTTTTGGATAATATCTATCTTGGTTAGGATATTGGTTAATTTTTTCATGAAGAATCCGAGGGAAACCTGAGTCAGTATAGGTAAGATATAACGTGACTGACTTGCGAAAATATTTCACAAAAATTAGAGCACAATATATGTCACAGATAAACCAATGAAATTAAAGAACATTTTTGTCACAGAACTATAGAACACTAATCTCTCTGTTATTGTATACGTCATAGGTATAAACTAATGAAGTGAAATTTTTCGCCAAGGAGCTAAAGGCATTAATGTCTCTGTTTCTCTTTGGAAGTAATGTTTAACACAGAGCTGTAGGACAGCATACGTCTTAGATATATTATAATTAAATTAAAAAGCTTTTCTCTCTTTTTTTTGCCTCGGAGCTATAAGAAAGTAAATTCTCTGTTTCTCTTTCAAAGCATTCTGATCCAAAAAACGAAAACTTAGCTCACTGAAGTTTCTATTTAACCTTTAAGTATTGTTTTGACTGGCCCTGATTGGCATAAAAGTACTAATATCTTACACTTTAAGGATTGAGAAATATCCATTCCTAAGATCGTTTACACAAAAAAAAATTAAAAAAAACAAAAAATTGCATTTAGTTCTACTCAACGCTTACCACCAGGCGTGGTTAAAAGCCCCCTGTCGTTCTAAATCTATCACGAGCCCCCAATCGTTGATTATTTTCTATTCCCACCTTTTTCTCTGATCACAACGTATTGAGATCATTTGTATTATTATTTTATTTTTTTTTCATTAATATTGACTTGGTTAACTTTACTTGCACACTGTTAAATTTATTATGGTGTTAAATTTATTATCTTTGAAACTTGTCTTTACGTTAATTAGGGATAGTTCTATCTGTCAGGTCTTTTACCCGTTCTTCCTGACTGTGTCGTTCTTTTCTCCTCTATTTCTTGTGGTTTTTCTTTTTCGGGTTTTGTATCGAAATAAGGTCAAACTTTTTGTATTGTTTTTTCAAAAATTCTTGCCCTTTTAATTTCGTTTGTTTCCCGTGTTCGGCTGCTGAGGTCGGTCTTGATTTCCCTATTTATTTAGCTACTACGTATTTGGTTTGATTCACAATCAGACTCTTCTGAACTAGTTACCGATGAATCCGAATTAAGACTTTGAGGGGTGGTATTTTGTTTGGTATTACCTGCAATTCTGTGTTAAATGTAGACTCGCCTTGAAGTAAAAGGTTTATTCTGGAAGTGTTCGTCTTAATTTCTCGGATGGGGGAATTTAAAATACTCTTGAAATCTTTGGAGGGACACAATACTTCCGAATTGTTTCCTCCGGTGGTTGGCGGCTATGTTCTCGTGTGGATGAGACATTTTTTGAACTAGAGTTTCCCTCTATGTAGTCCATTGTTTAGGTTTGGCCTTGGATACAGTTATATCATGATATTGACCTTGCTGGTCATCCGTTGGAGTTTTATTCCCGGGCAATGTACTTTGACTCGATTTTATGGGAAAATTTATTAAATCCATAGCTTCTCGCAGGTTAGTCCTAGTTAAAGCTTTGGGAGGAGTTTTCTTCACAGTAATACCGGGGGTTTCTACAGCTCTGTTTAATTCTTCCTGTAAAGACAGGGGCCTTTCTATTGGTGTTGCAGGGGAAACCATAACGTCTGGAAATCTTTTTGGGGGACATGGGGTCGAAATTCTATCGGGGAAGAATTGGGTTTTTTGAGATATTGTATAATCTAAATCTCCTGCGCTTGCTGATGAATAACTTTTTGGATTTTTTGGCGTTCTTATTCTTACTGGTGTTAGGGATTTTTTCTCTGGAATAACTAGATTTTCCATTGCTAAAAATACTTCAAAATTTTCCTGATCACTGTCATTCTCAAAATAGTCTTGCTTGAAATTAAAGGGTTTTAGCTCTGCCAATCTTGATTTAGGGGGCTCACTTTCTTAATCTGACGAATCAGCAGAGGAAGGCTGTGATGCCCATTTCTCTGGAAATTCGGCTCTTTTTATATGACTAACATGTGCCTTGTAAGTTTTTTTACTATCGGGGTTTTCCATTTTAAAGGTATCTTCAGTATCGTACTTTTTGACTATTCTGTACGGTTCGGAATATTTGTTGGAGATATTTTTTCCTTTTATTTTTGCTTCATTCTTTAGGTAAATGATGTCTCCTACTTTGAAATCTATATTCCCCTTAACTTTGGTTTGGTTTCTTAGCTCTTGGTTTATTTTACATTTTTCCAGCTCTTGCCTAACTATTTTATAAGTTTTCCTCATCCTATTTATGAATTCTTGTTTGTAATCTTCTGAGTTATTATATTACTTCTGAGACTCAATAATCTCATCATCTGGGATTCTAAAATCAAGACCAAAAAGTAAATAAAATGGATTTTCTCTGGTTGTTTCGGAATAAGCAGTGTTAATTACGTTAGTTGAATAAGGTAAGAATTTATCCCAGTCGCCCCTATTGTCTTTTGTGTAAAAAATTAGAACGTTCGAAAATATTGTATGTCTGTTTTCTATTTTGCCATTAAGTTGTGGGTGGTACGGCGCTGTCACCATTTTCTCTATATTAAGGAAACTCATTAAATATTTCGTTACTTTTGCAACAAAATTGCTCCCGTTGTCACTCAAAATTTTATTAGGAATGCCAAATTGTAAAAATAATTTTGCTAATGCCTTACTTGTGGCATAAGCACCTTGATTTTTTAATGCTTTTGCGAAAGTAAATCCGGAAAAATGATCTATAACCAAAAGAATATAAGTATTACTTCTGCTAGAAACAGGTAAACCTCTACTTGTCTCGTATAGGTTAAATGAGATAATATCAAAGGGGTACTTCGCTACCGGGACCCTTCCCATTGGAGGATCTGGATAAGCTGGGGGGATTTTTCTCAAATTACATGCTTTGCATGTACTTACAAATTCTTTAAGTTTTGTCAGTGCAGATTGTGCGTAAAAGTATTGTTTTAACTTATGGAACGTTTACATAAATCCTAAATGTCCACCCGTGTCCGAATGAAAATATTCAAATGCAGGCCCTATCAAGTTTTGTGGTAACACAGGTATTATCGAGGTTTGGTTTCTATTTGTCTCAGCAGTCACAATTCTACACAGTATTTCTTCATCAAGGTCGTAGTAAAAATTATCTATCTCTTTCCTAAGAGTTTTGAATTTATCCAGTAACGCATCGTCATTCACAAAATAATAAATTATTGCTACACACATTTCGTCCTTTTTTTGCTTTATTTTTATATTTTCCAAAGACAAGGGACAATAGTTAATTTTATTTTCTTTTACCGCGTCTTTGACTTTGTTTTTCTTACATCCATTTTTGCTTTTAGCATTAATAGCATTAACTTCATTTTCTTCAGTTTCCGACGGATTATTTTCTTGATATCTACTTAAAAATTCGCAAGCTACTTTTTGTTTTCCCTTTAAATGTTCAATTTCATAATCTAGGTCTTGGACTTTCATAATACATCTAGATAGAATGCCCGTTGGGTTTTTAAATGTGCGCAGGTACTCCGAGCTTTTATGGTCTGATCGTAATATAAATTTTCTACCAATTAAATAATGCCTAAATTTGTCCAAATGGTAGATAATAGATAACAACTCTAAGTTTGTGGCGGAATAACTGCTTTCGCCTTTTGATAAAGTTTTACTTGAATAGCATATAACTTTTTCTATTTGTTTAGGCGTTCCCTGTAGAGGGTTAGGGTTTTCTACCGGGATTATTTGCGAAGGGATAGTGCCTATGCCCTTTGAGCTAGCATCAGTGGTAATGATGAGCTTTCTGTTTTTGAAATCAGGGAGTGATAAAATTGGTTCGGAAGTGAGTGCCTTTTTGAGACGGTCTAAGGAAGTTTGAGCTTCTTGGGACCAAGTGACATTATGAGATTTTCCGTTGGTTAATTCCGTGAGGGGTTTCGCAATTTGGGAATAATTGCGTACGAATTTTCTAAAGTAGCCAGTAAGGCCTAAAATTCCTCTTAGTTCTTTTATAGTTCTGGGGGGCTTGAGGTTTTGAACACATTTTATTTTATCAGGGTCTGGGGATATCTCTCCCTGGGTTACTACTACTCCCAAGAATTTAATTTTAGATTGAAATAAATTTACTTTCTCAGGCCGGCATTTTAAATTGCCTTGCCTGAACTTCTCGAACACCTTAGCTAAAGTTGCTAAGTGTTGTTCAGTGTTTTCCCCCACGCATATAATATCAGCAAAAAAATGAACCATGTTCTTTAATCCTCTTTATAGGTGCAAAAGGAATCTACATAACGTGCTTGAACTTGTTTTAAGTCCATATAGTACTCTCAAGTATTCATAAGAACCATATTTGGATGCTGAAAATGCAGTTTTATGGACATCCTTTTCGGCTATTTTCGCTTGGTGGTAGCCTTGGGTAAGGTCCAAAGAGGTAAAATTTTGTTTTTGCTTGAAATCGAGTCAAGAATTTCATCTACTCTTGGTAAAGGTAATTTATCGCTAACTACTTGTTTGTTGAGGGCTCTATAATCTACTACGAGTCTAAGATCTCTATTCTTTTTTGGTACTAAGATTATTGGTGTGTTATACGGACTTATACTTGGGCGTATAATTTCGTTTTTTTCTAATTCATGAATTTGATTTCTTAACCGCTCTTTGTGCTTATATGGCACACGATATGGCTGTTTTGCTACGGGATTACCAGTCGTTAAAATTGAATGTTCGTAACATGGAATTAAACCAAAATCATCCTCAGATGCAGAAAATACATCCTTAAAATTCCATAGTAATTCGCATAATTTTTTCTTAAGTTCCAAGTCCGTAATATGATCCATATTAAATTTGTTTAAAAATTGTTAATCAGTGAGAGTATATTCGTTGTTTTAAGTTTTGATACCGTTAACTAGGTTTCTTCTAGAATTCTCCCATGTACTTAAGTAATTTTCCGTTGAAACCTGGATTTGGACTAAACATGTCCCCTTTTTAACTGTAATTGTATCGTTTTCATGGTTATTGGTTACCCAAATAAAACCTTCCCCTTTGTCATAAGATATAATCTGTTCCTCGCATAACAGATTTTCAGGTATTTCAGATGGTGTCGCAAACCATATTTCTGATTTGCTAACTATTGGCTTGATCATTTGTGATATTTGAATTTTTTGCATCGTTTTGGGAGGGATTTTTGTTTTCCTTGTCGCACATCCGTACTATTTCTCTTCATTTTCATTGTTTATTAGATTCATAGTGGCGCTATGCTGCGCCACCTGCGGCGTCACGTTGGGTTTTATTATGTTCTTTCACAATTCCGCTATTTTTTGAATTTCGTTTGACCTGTACTGTTGTATATTTCCTATTTTTATTTTCGCAGCTTCAATACTGTTATTATTTAAATATACTTCATTTCTGCAATATCTCTTAGGGTGATTGAATAAATTTCCAACTTTGCCATGTCTTTGCGGGACATGAAGTTCAAAATACTTCGTTATTATACCATTAGAAATTTTGTTTACTGTTATATTATGTTCGTAACCTCTGTTACGATTTCTTAACGTAGAACTGTCTTCCCCCACCTTAGCTAGGTATATCAGCTTCTTGTTGCCCACATTTAATAGTGTTCTCTTAGACCTTAGAAAATTTTCCCCTATAATAGCTCCGTGTGGGAGATTGTCGCATATAATAAAATTTGTCATGATGTTTCTATTGTCCCATTTTAAGTTTAACCAAATTGACCCTTTTAAATTTAACTTGTGACCTGTCACAATTTTTAAATTTGGGATATGAGCGTTCTTTGGTCGCCTGGTGTGTAGAGGCAACATATTAAATACGCAAGAGTTTATTATGTTTACGGTAGCTCCACTGTCAACTAAGCCCATAAATTATACGTTTTCTGCACAAAAATCATTTAATATAGATAACTCGTTAGTAGTATCACTACAAGAAGGTACTAGTATTTTTTTGCGCCTATCAAATATTCTTGGCTCCTTCTGAGTCCAATTTATATTTCTGAGGGGCCTAACACGTGTCCCTGGTGATTTATTTCCTGTATAGGTTCTCTTAATAGATATTCAAGCGTATTAGGTTCCGTAGGCATATTTGAATGATTTACGTCAGTCTGTCTTCTCCAAGTATTATTGTGGTAACGTGGATGTCTCTTGTCAGTGCCGTTTGCTGGCACTGACTGCCAATGCCGTTGGCTTGTAAAATTTTCATTTCTCATCGGCAATGATGATTTATTGCATTCTCGCATTATATTTGCCTTGGCGAGTATTTGGGTTTTCAAACCGATAATTAATTTGCCAGTTGGGGAGACGGTGATACAAATTTGGTTGGTACGCATTATAAGGTACTGATTGGCGCAATCCCCCCTGGCTATAGCCTATTGCACACCCGGTGCTAAAATTTGTTCTTTCGAACAAATGGTTGCCGTAATTTGCGTATTACTGACAGCATTTCTTGGTATAGGATTGGGGACATAGTGGCACTCTCTCGCTATGTGGCCAACACGATTGCAATTATGGCGCCTTATTATTGTAGGGTTAATGGGCTGAAAACGTACTGTTTTCTGCCTAGCGGGTTCTGGCGTTTTGTTTCTTTGTGCCACTGGGGAGTTATCCCTTGAAAAGAAATTGGGGGATGCCTGATCACCCTTGAAGATTGGGTTCGCGTTTGAGTCGCCTAGGCTATTTATTTTTGCATTACTATGATTAGCAACCATTTTATCAACTTCGATTAATCGTTCTACCTCTTGGACTGCAAGATCCAACCTCTGAATATTCTTGGATATTACTACTCTATATAGTTTTGGGGGTAGCCCTTGCAAAAAGGTATTTAGTATGACTTTTTCATACAGTTGCCCAGAACCACTTCCGTATTTTGCTTCTACAGAAATGCGTATATTATCCAGATATTCCCTTATATTTTGTGAAAAATCAAAGTTCACTACCTCATGTTTTAATTTATTTATAGAACTGGTTTCTATAAATCTCTCTTTGAATGCTTTTAACAAGTCATCAACCGTATTTATTGGCAAGTTGGCGTTATTGCCTATGGTATGTTCGACCTGTTTTAGAAAGGTTAAGGCCTGGCCTCTTAATCGTAGTAGGAGCACGTCTTTTAACGCTCCAACGTCCGTTTTGTTAGTTGTACAAACTGGGTCAATTGGATATTAAATTCGTCAATATCTGACTGACTATTGTACTCTGGTATAGATTTTGCACTCTCTATATTTTTTGCGACTAACTATTGCACTATTAATAACTCACTGAGTTCTTCCATTTTTTTTGTGTTTATATCAACTTAGAATTTTACTTAACCTATTTTGGGGGACTCTATTATCTCCTATGAGATATAAGGGTTTTCCTATCGTAGCTTAGCGGCAATAGGCCTAATAATTTTTTTTAAATGTCTGTATCTTTCCCAACAATTAAATTCAAATTTCAGAGTTTCATAGCCTAACTAGTTCGCAAGTTTTTCTCCAATTTCCGACTCGTGCCATTTGTTATGTAATGTTTTACTACTAATTACGGATTATTGAACTATAAATTCTGACGTCTCAGAGCTTTGTTTCCATGGCACAATCAGATCTGATTTAAGAGATACGAATTCTTATAGGCTAGCAGGGGTTAGAAACATTCTTCTAAGCCATGGCGATAGGAATTTCTGCGATAGCGCCACTTATAGTACTGGAGATTGTGTCAACTAGGCTAGCGCCGCTCTCAATTAATGGGAGAGGATCGAATATGTAGACATATAAATGTGGCCTCTTCTTTCTTGAGCTATCTGGAGATCAGATTCCTTTGGGAGCATTTACCTTGGAGACTTACGAACTAATTACCTATTATTGGACTAGATGCAGACATATAAATGAAATAAACACAGATAAGAAAGACAATAGATTTATTGAACTTACATGCTTAGTTGTACAGCAACGGGTCACTTCAATGACAATAATGGTGACCAAGATATAATGATTTCGTACTAATCGTTTCAGATCTGACTTAATATTAAAAATTAAAAAACACATCTACCCCACTTCCAAACGCAGTTCTTTTGTCCTGCGCTGTAAGGACTAGCTTGCCATTGGCTCAAGTGGACCAAGGATGTAAGTCTTTCGTCCAATAATTTCTTTTAAATATTCCTGATGATTCAGGCGTTCACACGGTTTTTGCCATTTAAACTTTCTTAGAAGTATTGTACGTAGCATATTTTTTTTGCTACTAATTATCTTAGCGAAATTCAAACGACTAGCGTCGTTGTCTGACTGAAGCTAGAAATGCAATTTCTCTTTTTGCTGATTAAGAATTTAGACTCTTGGAAGCGGTATTTGAACTCAATTAGGGGACGTTTAATTTCTGCCTGAATCATCTTTAGAAGGAAAGAATCTTGTATTTTAAATATATCGCCTTTTACTCCTGGTACAAGTGGTAAGGTTCTTGGTAAATTTTTGCAGTGGGCCATATAATTTATCTAGGATGAAAGTGAAAACATCATTTGATGCTTTTTTTTATGCTCTTTCATAATTCATATAAAATATCTTCAGGGCCTCTTTAAGGGCTCAAGATGCAATTAGCCAAAGAAGCAATTATTTAATTATGAAAAAGCATTAAAAAGGCATCAAATCATGTTTTCACTTTCATCTTAGCTAAATTACATGGCCCACTAGAAATTTACCAAACCATTTTTATGCAACAATAGACTCTTTTGTACTTAGCTTGCCAATGGTTATTATATTGTCAGCACCATTAGATGAACCAAGCCTAAACCAACCAAATCTCACAATTCTGGTGTCAGAAGTGTCTCACCTGAAGGTCTAAGTTAAGTAATTAGTATATCCAGAAAGAGTACAGTATATACCAAGGCACCAAATGGTATGTTCACCTTATTTGTAGATCAATAATATAAATTACTCCAAATTTGCCTGGTTTTAAAGGGTCAAGAAAGCATAAAACCCATTTTAAAAAAGAAGACATGATCTATTACAGTATGATAAATTTTAAACAAATATAATATTTAGGACTATATCTGGGACTAACAGAGGTGAGGGTATGCACTATGAGAAAAGTGACCCTGATATTTAGAAAGAGTAGGCTAGCCTTTAGAATAAGGTAGGCCTATTTAATGCTAGCCTATGACTATTGCTTTTAGGCTACCTGTTTAACATTTTTCTTCACAAGTTTTCAACCACTAAAGAAGTACCTTGGATTGTGATCCAAAACTTATAGGGTAAAGGTACCAATGATTCAACAGTGCAATTTTGGAGCCCCTGTTGAAATTTTCCTTCAAAATGGAATAACTCTGCTTAGTTGTGACTTGGGAGTACCATTTCTTGAAGGCATTTTTGTATTTCAACAATAAGAAACTTTGACACAATATCCACTACCCCCAGATAAGAAAAGAACATTTAATTCAGTCAGTTTCCTGTTTCCAACAAGAAAGGAGCTCCTGACAATTATCAGGTATATAATGTTCAAACTTCTGTTACTTGGTTATTTGTTGCAACAAAAGTTGGGATTAGCACCTATGCATCAAGATACATCTGATTTTATCTCAATTCTAGTCACATTAACTTATTCTAGATAAAATGAAATTAAAATGGCAACAAATATTACACTGCTGAAACTAGGTTCCAAGTGTCAAAAATTCTTGTTTAATGTTGTGGAATACCAGCCACACTAAAAATGTTCCTTTGGTCAAATTCAAACATAGATAATGGCTTCTATAAATTGATTGATTTCTTTTGCAAATATCTTGAAGTAACCTTGTCAAAATTTTTGACAGACAGCAACAAGCCCTGTCAAAACTTCACTGAACATGTAAAATAAACAAGAAATAATTGGCGTTGATATTCCAGGGTCCACAGACATAAATATAGCTGTCAAATTTATGGGTGCCCACTACTACCAAAATTTTCCAAGGTTCACATGGAGGTCATTTTCTCCTTTCCTTAGCACTTATCAATGAAACTAAAAAAAAATTCAAATTTAGAAAATCTTATTTTCTGGGGGGGGGGGGGGTTAAGCACCAAGAACAATTTCATAGAAATATCAAAAGTGAACCCCCCCCCCAAAAAAAAAAAAAAATCCTAACCTATTGTTTGGATGAAGCTAAGAATCTGCATATGAAAATAAAATCCAGTAAATCAAATATAAAGACAATAAACTTCTTAAATTTCTTGAAATCCACTCCTGTTTTCCTAGACCTTATTCCTTCCGAAATGCTAGTGAAACAATTTTGTTATACTAAATTTGTTATACTAAATACTATTTGTTTTTAATACTATATATTAAAATTTGTCAAACCAATTTCATTATACTAAATACTACATACTTGAAACAATTTTGTTAGTTTTATTACTTCTACTTTTTGAATAGTGTTTTATACTTTTATACATTAAATGAAGTTGAATAAAAACAAAGAAACAAGAATGTGCATGTCAAATACACCAGTTTCCACCCACAGGTATTCCCCAAGTATTTTTACACACATCAAATACACCAGGTTCTGCCCACAGGTATTCCCCAAGTATTTTGACACATGCCAATTGGGTTCTGACTTGCATCAAAAAGAGGTAACTTTTTGTTGTGTTGAACTTGACAATGAAAAATCTCTAATTCCAGAAAATTGGAGTTTTGTACCCTTTTCAGATAAAACTTCAAACTCATCATCAACTAATTGGATTCCTAGATGTTTTTCCTACATACTGAAACCCTTTTCAAACCAAAAGTCTTTAAATTAGAACTTTTGGGGTAGAAAAACTATTTTTTTTTTTACAAAAATGGTCAAATCATTAGTACCTTTATCCTAGCCTACTTAGTCAAAAAGACCATTTTGACCCACTTGGTGTATAAGAAGCTATTTGTATGTATTAAACTTTGATGGAAAGCTGTATTCAATTAAACAGAAAATTATAAACTATAGTAAAACTGGTTATGGAAATCAGAATTTAAATTGCTTGATATTTTTGCTGTCTTGCATTTGAATGTTGATGATATTTTTGCTGTCTTAGCCTAAGAGGAAAATTTGAGTTAGATAAATAGAACCTCCAAGAATGAACTCAGATCCTAAATTTTAATTTAGAAGCGTTTTCAAGGTAGGCTGTTAACTCTAGGCTACTTTTGGTAAATTTTTGGCAGTTCATATTAACCTATTGACTTATGAATAAAATAGGCCTAAACATACTACTTGATGCCTTTTTTATGCTCTTTAGAAATATAATAATCATTTTTGTTGGAAATGAATTTTACCCCCACCCCCATCAATTCAGGGTAGGCTATAGCCTATATTTGCACATTTGGGGGATGGGGGTAAAGTTTATTTCTGATGCAAATGACAGGTGATTTTAAACTTTGCCCCACCCCCTAATGTGCAAATATATACCCTGAATTGGTATATACAGGGATGGGGGTAAAATTCATTTCCAACAATATGATTAGGCCTATTAGGCTATATTTGTAATGAAAGAAAGTCATTAAGTGGTATGTTTACTTTATTTGTAAGTCAATAACATGAACTGCAGAAAATTTACCCTACTTTTTCTCTTCTTTTAAGATTCAAAAGACTAAAAAAGAACCAGGCCTACTTTAAACTAGCCTAGGCCTATAGGCTAGACTTTCATTATCTAAGTATTCTAGCCTGCTTACTTGAAAATATCAACTATGGTTAATAAAACTTCTTTCTTTTCATCTGTAAGACTGCCATGAGCTCTAAATGCCCCAACAATTGAAGAAAATGCTGTAGCTTCTAGGACTTTCAGAAGCCCAAAGGCGCTCATTTTTTCAACGGGTTTCTATTTTGAATTTTACGTGTGGATGGATGTCCTTAAAAAGTGTATCTAGAAAAAGGTATGGAAATGAACAGACCAAAGAATTAATAATTTCTGACCATTCTATATTTAGTTTTAAGCGAATTACAAGAATTTATTTTTTTAATGGCTATTTAATTTTAGAAGCTTTTAATCGGATACCGAAATAAATTATGTATTTCAGTTTAATCGCAAAAATTTAAAAACTTTGCAACATAGCCCAAACTTAGTCTATAAATCTGTATAAAATGGCAGATATTGACGATCTTTTTAATCATTTTGACGATGAAGGGAGTACATTGAATTCCAGTCTGCCAGACCTGGGGTAAGCTATAATTTCAAGGTGAAGAAGTAGGCTTGTGCTGCCTCTAAATATTCACATAGGCTAGGCTATGGTTATGAATTGACGCAAGGATAGCACAATTTTTAAGTGGATCTTAAGAAGGAAACATTTAAAAAATAAAATTAGGCTAGCAAACTGGTTTTGTAGCTAGCCTATTAAATCAGGAGTTAAGCATTGTGTTCTATTCCCATTACATGGATTATTCTGATTGACTTTGTCTTAAGGATTACAGCAAAAGCAAAGGGAGACAATGGAATCAAATGGGGAGGAAAAAGTCTCATGGACTTCATCCTCTCCTTCATCTCCTGGAGCATAGCCTAATCAGCTAGATTATGCTGATGATATAAGTATCCTAGATGAAAATGTGAGCAAAATGAATGAGCTTTTAGAGGATAACTTCTTTGGGTGGTTACAAAAATGATATAGGCCTAACTTTGGGGCCCCTTTAAGGGTTCAAGATGCAATTGGCCCCAGAAGGGGACTCCACCCTTTGATTATTAGAATACCAAAATTACTTTATAGGCTAAGCTTATATAGAATGGTACTATCCAATCTCCTTATAATTAAAAACATTTTAGTCATCTAGTTGGAAAATTTGGCCAATCTGTATAGGAGACATCTATATTTGCCAACTAGCCTAGTTGACAATAAATGTTGGTAAAGTTCTATTAAATCTTATTATTGATTTAGGAATAAAGTGAATACATTATTTTATGCCTTTTTTTATGCTTTTTACGAATTTAATAATCTTTTATTTTTGAAATTTTTTTAAGCCCCCCCCCCCGATATAGGCTATACCTCAACGAACCCTGAATTGGCATATATAGGGGGGGGGCTGAAATTCATTTCCAATAGAAATGATTATTAAATTTGTAATCAGCATAAAAAAAGACATTGAATGGTGTATTCACTTTTGTCCTAACTCAATAATATGATTTCATAGAACTTTACCTAAATGTTAACACTTAACTAGTTAACACTTAAATTTGTCAACTAGTTGACAATAAATGTTGCCTCAGCAAAACTTTCATTGGTAAATATATACCAAATCATATTATTGATTTAGGAATAAAGTGAATACACCATTTGATGCTCTTTTTATGCTGATTACAAATATAATAATCATTTCTATCAGAAATGATTTTTAGCCCCCCCCCTATATATGCCAATTCTGGGTTTTTTTTTCTACATTAGGGGGGGGGGGTGGTAAAGTTTAAACTTACCTCCCATTTACATCAGAAACAAGGTTTGCCCCCACCCCTAATGTAGAAATATATACCCTGAGTTGGCATATATAGGGGGGCTGAAATTCATTTCCGATAGAAATGATTATTATATTTGTAATCAGCATAAAAAAAGGCATTAAATGGTGTATTCACTTTATTGCTAACTCAATAATATGATTTAGTATATATTTACCTTTTCATTTTCCAACTAGTTGACTAATAACTTCTCCCCAGAAAAAACTTAAATTTCCTAGTTAGTTGACTAATAACTTCTCCCCAGCAAAACTTAATTTTGCCAAGTAGGTGGAAACAAACATCACCCCAGAAAACAATTCATTTTCCAACTAGTTGACTAGTAAATTTTCCCCAGCAAAACTTAATTTTGCCAAGTAGCTAGAAACAAACATTGTCTCAGAAAAGAATTCATTTTCCATTGAGTAATTTCTCCCCTTGCAGGAAGTTCCCATTTACTTTAAATCTTTCTTTATGACACCCTCTCACCCCAGACAAGGACAAACTGCTTTCCTTTCAGCACTAGACAGTTGGCCAAAAAGGCAAATTTTTGGCAATCTGTCATCCTTCAGCTGCAAAACTTGTCCTAACCATCTTAATCCTTCTTTCATTAAAGCCCTAGAAAGCAGGATTGAACCATATTTTTTGTACAGCCTACTGTTTGAGATATGGTCAGTCAGCCAGATACCCAGAACAATCTATAGGCAATTTCTATGGAAAACATGTAGCAAATTGTCATCCACTTTTTTTAATTTTCTATTAGGTTTGTATGTTTTGACAGGATCATCAAGGAGGGAGAGTTGCTTTGTTGTCAGGATAACAACTAATATATTGAAAAAGAGCTCCATTAAACAAAAAATGAAGAGAAATTACAATAAATAACCAAGTCAAACTCAAAACAAGCAGAAATTAACATAAGTTGGCCTCAAAACCCCTATGCCTTCCCAAGGCCAGAACATAATTTGTACTTTACTGAAAAAAATCTAAATGCTTTTACTTTTATAACTTTAATAAATCAAATAATATTAACATTTTGATTGCTAAATATTATTATATGTATATTAAACTGACAGTGCACATTCATTTGTATTTTTTTCAGTAAAGTGCAAATTATGTTTTGGCCTGGGGAAGGTGTAGGGGTTTTGAGCCCAACTTATGTTAATTTCTGCTGGTTTTGAGTTTGACTGGGTTATTTATTGTAATTTATTTTTGCTAATTTTTTGTTTAATGGAGTTCTTTAGTTTTCTTTGAAAACTTATTTTTTGGAAAAAGGTTCTTTAATTAATTTCTATTTATTTTATGTTGACATAGTCTTTTCAGGAAAAAAAGAAAATAATACTTTGAATCTTTTTGTTTTTTTAAGAATTTATAGTTTGGCCTGCTAATTGTATGCTGGAGAAAAATTTTCAGCAATTTTTAACAACATAGACCCTTCTAAAAATCTGGACACAAATAGTAGCGATTAATTTAGTTTCATACCTCCTCTATTTGACCTGAAATGGAAAAGATGATACCATTTGTAAAAAAAAATCTCTTTACTTTCTTTGATAGCTTGGATACACTTATGCTATTTTGATTTGGTTAAATTTTAAGAGCAGAAGTAGCCCCAAAAGTTTGATGTTCTTGGGATACTGCTGAGATGCCTTATTGAGAATTAGCATTAACACAGTGCATTTTGATTTAATCTTATGGCAACATTTAGTTTTTAAACATAAATGCAAATGGGAGGGTAGGCATGGGAAGGGGATTAGTTGCCCTCCAATCACTTTTGACTATTAAAAAGGGCATCAGCCCTTTCTATTTTCAATCAAATGAGCCCTTTTCAAAGTTCCTATGACAACTCCTTTGAAACAAAGTGCCCTGGTCTAAACAACAACAACAACAACAAAAATAATACATTATACCCACATTGATCTTTACTATAAAAATGTCAAGCCTTCTAATCACTTTTGACTATTAAAAAAAGTACTAGGCCTTTCGATTTCCAATTGAATGAGCTCTTTTTGAGTTTCTATGACAACACTTTCTATAAACACCCTATATGCCCCTGGGGCATAAATTACAGCCCTTACCCTAAGGGCTGTGAGGGTGGTTGTCATCCTCTAAGACCTAATTTCCAGAATGTTCAACTATGTTAAACAAAATGTCTATCTCAAAAGTTTGATTGGATGTGTCTTGGAAAATGGTGGGCTTGAGAGGGGCATTAGTTGCTCTCCAATCACTTTCAACTATGAAAAAGGGTACTAGCCCTTTCAATTTCCAATCAAATGAGTCCTTTTGAAGTTTTTATGACAACACTTTCTATAGAAATCTTATATGCCCCCAGGGCATAACTTACAACCCTTGCCCTGAGGGCTGGGTGGGGATGTGTCATCCTCAAAGACCTAATTATCAGAACTTTCTGCAATGTTGAACATAATAGCTATCTGAAAATTTTGATTGGATGTGTTTGGGGGAATGGTGGGCATGAGAGGGGGGTTAGTTACCCTCTAATCACTTTCAACTATTAATCAGGGCACTAGTCCTCTCAATTTCCAATTAAATGAGCCCATTTTGAAGTTTTTATGACAACTCTGTTTATACAAACTGTATATGCCCCCAGGATAGAACTTACAAACTTTGCCCTGGGGCTCTGGGGGGTTAGTCATCCTCAAATACATACTTTCCAGAACTTTCAATTGCGCGGAACATACTTGCTATCTCAAAGCTTTGATTGAATGTTTTTGGGGAAATTGTGGTCGTGGGAGGGGGTCAATTACTCTCCACTCACTTTCAACTATTGAAAAGGGCAATTCAATTTCCAATAAAATGAGCCCCTTTTCAAATTTCTACCACAACTTTCTATATAAACCTGATATGCCCCCAGGGCATAACTTACAACCCTTGCACTGAGGGCTCTGATGGGCTTATCATCCTAAAAGACCTAATTTCCAGAACTCTTGACTATGTTGAACAAAATGAATATTACAAAATTTTGATTGGATGTGTGTGAGGAAATGGTGGCCATGAGAGGGGGGTTAGTTGCCCTTCAATCACTTTCGACTATTGAAAGGGCACTAGCCCTTTCAATTTCTAATTGAATGAGCTGTTTTTGAAGGTTCTATAACATTGCTTTCTAAAAAAAAAACTTTATATGCCCCCAGGGCATAATTTATAACCCTTGCCCTGAGGGCTGTAGGGGTGGATGGGTTATCATCCTTAAAGACCTAATTTCCAAAACTTTCAAATATGTTAAATAAAATGGCTATCTAAAAATTTTGATTGGATGTGTTTGGGAAAAAGATGGGTGTGAGAGGGGGGTTAGTTGTCCTCAAATCACTTTCAAGACCATTAAAAAGGGCACTAG
This sequence comes from Artemia sp. Qi Xiang Cuo, assembly GCF_049724085.1. Classification (NCBI taxonomy): domain Eukaryota; kingdom Metazoa; phylum Arthropoda; class Branchiopoda; order Anostraca; family Artemiidae; genus Artemia; species Artemia sp. Qi Xiang Cuo. The sequence goes on along the minus strand of NC_142807.1, from coordinate 46,318,504 downwards.
CCCTTTGACTTTCCAATCGGATTAGCCCTTTTTCAAGTTTCTATGACAAAGATGTCAATAAAAACTTATATGCCCCCAGGGAATAACTTATAACCCTTGCCTTGAAGACTGTGGAGGGAGTGTTCTAATCAAAGGTCTAATTTTCTGAACTGCCTGGAACAAAATGATCATCTCAAAATTTTGATTGGATGTGTTTGGGGAAATGGTGGTCGTGGAAGGGGTGTTAATTGCCTTCCAATAACTTTTGACTATTAAAAAGGGCACTAGCCCTTTCAATTTCCAATCGAATCAGCCATTTTTGAAGTTTCTACAACAATGCGTTCTATAAAAACCTTATATGCCCAAAGGGCATAACTTACAACTCTTGCCCTGAGGGCTGTGGGGGGTTGTCATCCTCAAAGACCTAATTTCACGAACTTTCAACTACGTTGAACAAAATGCCTATCTTAAAATTTTGATTGGATATGTTTTGGGAAAATGTGGGCGTGAGAGGGGGTTAGTTGCCCTCCAATCACTTTCGACTATTAAAAAGGGCACTAGACCTTTGAATTTCCAATTGAATGAGCCATTTTCAAGTTTCTATGTCAAAGATTTCAATAAAAAAAACTTATATCCTCCCAGGGCATAACTTATAACCCTTGCCCTGAAGACTGTGGGGGAAGTGCCCTGCTCAAAGGTATAATTTCCTGAACTTTAAACTGAGCAGAAGAAAAAGGCTATCTCAAAATTTTGATTTGATGAGTTTGGATAAATGGTGGGTGTGGAAGGGGTGTTAGTGGCCTTCCAATCACTTTTGACTATTAAACAAAGCACGAGCCATTTCAATATCCAATCAAATAAGCCCTTCTTGAAGTTTCTACGAAAACTCTTTCAATAAAAACCTTATATGCCCCAAGGACATAACTTACAACCCTTGCCCTTAGGGCTGTGGGGGGGGTTGTCCTCCTCAAGGACCTAATTTCCAGAAATTTCAACTACGCTAAACAAAATGGCAATCTAAAAAATTTGATTGAATTTGTTTGCAGAAATGGAGGGCGTGGGAAGGGGGTTAGTTGCCCTCCAATCACTTTTGACTATTAAAAAGGGCACTAGCCCTTTGAATTTCCAATCAAATGAGCTTCAATTTTTTGAAGTTTCTACCGCAACACTTTCTATAAAAAAAAACTTATGTGCCCTCAGGGCATAACTTACAACCCTTGACCTGAGGGATGTGGGGGAGTGTCCTCCTGAAAAACATAATTTCTATCTGGAAATCATTTATGCTGAACAGAATGGCTATCTCAAAATTTTGATTGGATGTGTTTCCAGAAATGGTGGGTGTGGAAGGGGTGTTAGTTGCCTTCCATTCACTTTCAACTATTATTTCCAATCGAATAAGCCCTTTTCGAAGTTTCTATGACAACTTCTTTGACACGAAGTGCCCTGGTCTAAAGGAAAAAAAAAATAGATAATACATTGTGCCGGATTCATTCTTATATGCCCCCAGGGTATAACTTAAAACCCTTGCCCTGGGGGTTGTGGGGGAGTGACCTCCTCAAAAACAAATCTTCTATCTGGAAATCCACTATGCCGAACAAAATGGCTTTCTCAAAATTTTGATTGGATATGTTTTGGGAAATGGTAAGCATGGAAGGAGTGTTAGTTGCCTTCCAATCACTTTTGACTATTAAAAAGGGCACAAGCAACTCCAATTTCCAATTGAATGAGCGCTTTTCAAAGTTTCTATGACAACTTCTTTGATACAAAGTACCCTGGTCTAAAGGAAAAAATAATAAATATCACATTGTGTCAACACTGTTCTTATATGCCCCCAGGGCATTACTTAAAGCCCTTGCCTTGAGGGTTGTGGGGGAGTGACCTCCATTTTCTCTCTGGAAATCAACTATGCTGAACAAAAGGGCTATCTCAAAATTGTGATTGGATGTGTTTGGCGGAATGATGGGTGGGGGGGGGAGGGGAGGCTTGTTGCCCTCCAATCACTTTTGACTGTTAAAAAGGGCACTAGCCACTCCAATTTCCAATCAAATGGGCACTTTTTGAAGTTTCTATGACAACTCCTTTGATACAAAGTGCCCTGGTCTAAGACCAAGAAGAAGAAAAAAATACATTGTACCATCATTGTTTGTTACTTAGGCAAATTTAATTTTTCCAACTAGTTGACTAATAACTTCTCCCCAGCAAAACTTAATTTTGCCAACTAGCTGGAAACAAACATTACCCCAGAAAACAATTCATATTTGAACTAGTAACTTCTCCCCTCCCAGGAAGTTCCCATTTCCTTTAAATCTTTCTTTATGACATCTTCTCATTCCAGACAATGACATTTTGCTTTCCTTTTAGCCCTAGACAGTTGGCCAAAAAAGAAAACCTTTGGCAATTTGTCATCCTTCATCTGCAGAATGTATCCTAGCCATCTCAATCTTTCTTTCATTATAGCCCTAGAAAGCTGGATTGAACCACATTTTTTGTACAGCCTACTGTTTGAAATATGGTCAGTCATCTGGGTACCCAGAACAATCTGTAGGCAATTTCTATGGAAAACATCTAGCAAATGTCATCTACCTATTGGAATTTTCTTTTAGTTTTGTATATATTGATGGGATCATCAGGGAGGGAGGGTTGCTTTGTTGTCAGGATAACAACTAATATATTGAAAAAGAGCATGAAATAAGAACATTGTTATTTTATTTGCCTACCATGTTTTTTGAGAAGTGCTGCTAAACTAAAATTTTACCATATTTGGAAATTGACTAATTTACCCTTCTATTCTTAGAGATGTGTGCACTCGCAGTTTCAAGTAGCCTAGCCTATAATAAATAGGCCAGAGTGAAAGCCTATTGAAAAATAAATTTTTGTTGGGGAGAAGTTACTAGTAAACAAGTTGAAAAATGAATTGTTGTCTTGGGTAATGTTTGTTTCCAGCTAGTTGGCAAATTTCAGTGTTGCTGAGGAGAAGGTAATAGTCAGCTTGTTTGAAAATGAATTATTTTCTAGGACAACGTTTCTTTCCTCCTAATTGGCAAAATTAAGTATTGCTGGGGTGGGGATACGTTATTAGTCAACAAGTTGGAAAATGAATTATTTTCTGGGACAATGTTTTTTTCCAGCTAGTTGGCAAAATTAAGTGTTGCTGGGGAGAAGTTATTAGTCAACTGGTTGGAAAATAAAAGTTTTGCCATGGAAACGTTTCTTGTAAACTAGTTGGCAAATATAGATTTCTCCTATAGGGATGGGCAAAATTTTCCAACTAGATGGCAAAAATACTTTTCAAACAGTTCATGGTAACAAACTGTAAGTAAGGAGCGACCCAGCTCAATGGTAACCGAAACTCTAAAAAACGGAATTTTGATACCAATAGATACATCAAAAGAATCAGATTTTAATTCTGATTTCAAAAATACAAGTTTCATCAAGTTTAATCTTACCCATCAAAAGCTATGCACCTGAGAAAATTTGGCTGATTTTCGAAAAAAGGGGGAAAGACCCCCTAAAAGTTATAGAACCTTAATGAAAATCACACCATCATATTCAGCGTATCAGAGATCCTTAATGTAGAGGTTTCAAGCTCCTATCTACAATAATGTGGAATTTTCCATTTTTTGCCATAAGAAATATCACGGATGTGTTTATTTTTTTTTTTTCCAGGGATAATCGTATTGACCCAGTGGTCCTAGAATATCATAAGAGGGTTCATTGGAAGGGAAATTAAAAGTTCTAGTGCCCTTTTTAAGTGACCAAAAAAAACGGAGGGCAACTAGGCCCCCTCCCACGCTCATTTTTTTCTCAGTCACCCAATTAAAATTTTGAGATAGTCATTTTGTTCAGCATAGTCGAAAATCTAATAAATATGTCTTTTAGGATGACTTAATCCCCCACAGTTCCCAGGGGAAGGGCTGCAAGTTATGAACTTTGCCCATTGCTTACATATTGTATTGGTTACTGGGAAGTATACAGACATTTTCAGGAAGGATTTTTTCTGGTGGGGGGGGAGGGGTTTACTCGGGAGAATCTTTCCGTGGAGGATGTTTCTTTGGGGTAAGGGACATTTCTATGAAGAAGGCACTGGATTTCCAAGCATTATTTAAAAAACGATCAGAAATTAAATTAAAAAAAAACAAGTTTTTTCAACTGAAAGTAAGATGCAACATTTGAACTTAAAACGAACAGAATTAATTACGTATGTGAAGGGGTTCGCCCCCAAGTCAATACCTCGCTCTTTACACTACAGTTTTTTTTAGTGCTTTCAAAAGAGCTATCTATTCTAATTAAACAGCCTTTGTGATTCAGGGGTTTGTGAATTAAATTTTTTTTAAAACTTTTAATGTAAAGAGCACGGTATTGACTAAGGGGAGACCCCCCTCCTATACGTAATAAAAAAAAAAACAAGCGATACGGCTCAATAGTAATAGAAACTTTTAAAAACAGAATTTTGATGTCAATAAGTGTATCAAAAGAATTGGCTTATAATGCTGATTCTAAATATATAAATGTTATTAAGTTTAGTATTACTCATCAAAGGCTACAAGCCTGAGAAAATTTACTTGATTTTTGAAAAGAGGGGGGACATCCCCTACAAGTGAAAGAATTTTAATGAAAATCACACTGTCAGATTCAGCGTATCAGAAAACCCTATTACATTGGTTTCAAGCTCATATCTGCAAAAAACTGCAACTTTGTATTTTTAGCCAGAAGAAAAATATACGAATATAGAAGTTCGTTATGTAGGTTAATTTGTAAATTACGTCAGAACCAAATTTAGAGACAGCCATTTAGCAAAAGAAAAGTAAAAATTGTATGCAAATTTTGTTTACTTATTCAATGACGGTGAGCCAAAATAAAAGCTGCATTAACTAAAAAACGATCAGAAATTAAATAAAAAAGACAAGTTTTTTAAACTGAGAGTAAGGAGCGGCATTAAAACTTAAAACGACTAGAAATTATTCCGTATATGAAAGGGGCTGTCCCCTCCTCAACGCCTCGCTTTTTACGCTAAAGTTTGACTCTGTCTTACAACTTTATTTTTCAAAACAATAAAAAAACTTTAGCGTAAAGAGCGAGGCATTGAGGAGGGGACATCCCCTTTCATATACGGAATAATTTCTGTTCGTTTTAAGTTTTAATGTCGCTCCTTACTTTCGGTTTAAAAAATTTGTTTTTTTTATTTAATAATTATAAGGAGATTGGATAGTACCATTTTATATAAGCATATAAACTAATTTTTTTCCAACAGTCAAAGAGTGGATACCCCCCCCCCCCCCCAGAAGCAATTATTGAATTATGAAAGAACATAAAAAAGGCATCAAATCATGTTTGCACTTTTCTCTTAGGTACATTATATGACCCACTGCAAATTCACCCATTTCCCTTGGTAACATTACAGATTTATAACTATAAGACAAAAAGATTAGTACTATTAGGCTCCTTATTTCATGTTCTTTCTAATTATTATATTGTTGCAATGCACCCCTGTCCCTCCTTGTGATCCCAGATTTAGCCCTAGAATATATAACAAGACTAAAAGCAAACAATGTTATTCTTACCTCGTGATATATAGTTTTTCTATTATCTATGATACATCTACAACTATAAGCATATAAATAATTTTTAGGGGGCAGTCCTTGGTTAATCCTATTATTTAGGCACATGATTTTTTTTGTAAAATTTTGATTGATTTGAAATGGGGCAATAGAAAATCCTGAAGTCATAGTGTTGTATTTATCAGAAGTGCAGTTTAGTATTATTTTTAGGACTAACCCTGATGAACTATGTGAAAAACTGAAAAGAGAATTGGATGAAGAAGTTGACACAAAAGACCATTTGAAGAGATTTAAGCCTGAAAATGGATCTGCCAAACCAGAAGTTGATGATGAAAGGTATTTAACCTTATTAAAGTGATTATTTATTTAGACTTTTTTCTTTGATATATGTAGTAGTTGGCAGCGTACATTAAGTGATTCTTCTTCAGAATTGAAAACTTAATAAAAATAAATCAGAAACAGAATCCTACTTCTAAACAAGGCAACTGCCAATGTCTGTTTTTTCAGAAAACACATTTTACTTTGTTTACATTTTCATTCGACCCTATCCATTAATTAGGATTTCAAGAAGACTGACCAAAAAGAACACAATTTTCTTGAATTCTAGTGCTTCTAAATCGTTGTTATCTTCCCATAAATGAATTAAAGACTATCAGTTGTAGATAACATCTTTCTACATGTAAAATCAAACTGAGTATTTCATTTGTCTTGTCAAGTATAATAAAAAACAGATAATATCTATCAGAATTAAAATGTAATTCTATTAACCTCATCCCCTCCAACAAAAAATTAATGCAAACTAGCAAATGATTAATATTACTTTAAAAAAAATTGGTTTAGCATCCCCCACAGTCACCTGGTGTCTGGGACAGCTTGTTCCAGTTGCCTCCCCTGGCCCTTTAATCCGTCCTGATGGCATATACCTATTCTTTAATGATGGTTTCAAAACATGCCATTTTGCCTAACACTAAGCCCATTTATATTTCATGACATTGTATCAATGTGGTTATTTTTTAAATGCGACATCTGTAGATGCTAATGATGTGTTACTCTGTCCCAGAACATGAAACTCAACCCAATTTATGTTGTCATTTCTAAAAATACAGCAGCAACAAGCTAAAGTTAAGCTACTTTGCCTAAAACATGAAATTTACTGTTTATTTTTAATGTGTTTGATGGTAAGGCTGATGATAGTTTTGATTTTCAAAAAACACTTTACTAAGAATTGCAAGGTATGTTGTTGCATTGCATTATTATATATAATTGTTGCATAATCACTTGAATGAAGACTAATTTTCCAACACCCAAACATGTCAGATATGACCAATTAACTATAATTTTGTAACCCATTGTCCCTGGAGTTGAACTTGCTGATTTTCTACTACAAGCAACTCTGTGATTGATTTCTGAAAGTTTTGTAACCTCACACTCATTCCACAGAAACCAATAATAGCCACTTAGCCCAAGTGTCTAACCCCTTCCTCTGAAGATTAATGTGGTTTTTGTGTTCTTTCTTCCAAATTACCCTCCATCACGAATAAAAGATCTTTTAATTATAAAGTTATTACCATCTGGACTGCAAACATCAATTGTTAAAGTCCTAGTTGTAATATGTCAATCAAATTTCAGGTGAATCTAGAGACTTTCTTGTAGAGGTGATAGGCTTGAAAGTCTTGTAAAACACCAAAAATCTGTTCACTTAGGCCAAGGATCCAAGCACTTTCAAGCAATGGCATAATTTGGGATAGGGAATGTTTTTTTTTTTTTTTTTTGTCTACCCTCTGGATTTTGAAAAATAACTTTTTTGTGATATTTTTGTTGAAAAATACCTTTTTTGGGGTATTTTTGTTTATAAATACCTTTATTTGGAGTTTAAAAAAATGAAAAACAGCCCCTTGCCTGGTTTGAGAAAATGACCCCCCCCCCCCTCCTCTTTACTTTTCATCAATTGATGCTGCTGCTTTTATGCAGTGATCTGGGAAGAACACGTACCTCTGAAATCATTGTTCTCATAGGTGATTCTAGTGGCTCATCTTGCTTGCCCAATAAGTTTCAAGCTGATTGGTGACATAAATATATCTACCTTTCTGCTGAACATGTCAGTTTTGGAGTAACCATGGACCTGCTGCTGCCTGCAATCATATAGATTAAAAATTATTATTCTTATATAATTCTGGTTCTAACAAGATGCCACATGCCTAACTTTCCACTGAAAATTGGCAGTAGGAAGGTGCTGCATCTACCTTGGTTCTTCATTTGTATAACATTTTTGCATGATGATTACTATATGTTTCTGATTTAAACAAGTCACTACCTGTCAACCTTTCTGCTAAGAAGCTGAATATAAGAGAGGACAAGGCACAGCTTCAACATCTCTGAGTTTCATACTTATTCTGGACTTGAGTTCATTTTTTTGCACTGTTTGGATTTGGCTTGTTTTTGCACCAAGTCATTCTTTTTTTTTTCAATGTAGGCTACCACAGTTGTTAACCCCTTTAAAAAAAAATTTAAATGGCCAATCTCATGAACAATTTCTTATATAAAAAATTGTTGTCATGCACTTTAAATAGCTCATCAAAAAAAAATGTCTTAGCTTAAAGGCTGATTTCTTGCTGCTGGCCATCTTTTTCCCATCACTGCTTAGAAAGGAGCACAAAGTTTTCTCCAATTTCCTTGGCAATGAGATAATTATTGAAGTTTAGGAGGGGCATACAATGGCATTCCTCTGCTTTGGTCCCATGCAAAGAAAATGAGCAGAAATGGGTTGTAGCAGTTGCAGGAAGTACTCAGAAGCAAAAAGATGAAAGCTTATAAGAAATATAAGCTTTAAGAAATATCTGCTAAGAAAGCATTCAATAAAATGAAAGCTTACCAGAGCAACTTCATATGTTTCTTTCTATATTAGAGATTAATTAAAAAAAAAATCCACAAAATAAGTTTTTCAAAAAAAGTAAAGAACTTTATTAAACCAAAAATGAACAAAAATAGAATCATATATCTACCAAGCACACAACTACCACAAATCAGTATCAATAAATAAATGAAACTCAAAACAAACAGAAATTAAAATAACTAACAGAGTCAAACTGGAAACAAGCAGATATTAATATGGGTAGGGTTCTAAACCCCCTATGCTTTCTAAAAGCTAGAATATAATTTGTACTTTACCAAAAAATTCAAATGAATTCACTGAAAAAAATGTGCATGGTCAGTTTAATATATATATAATGATATTTATATATATAATGATATTTAATATATATATAATGATATTTATTCCTCAAATCTTAATTAATTTTTGATTTCTTAACGTTATAAAAATGAAAACATTTCAAAGAGTTTTTTTCAGTAAAGTACAAATTATATCCTAGCTTTTAGAAAGCCTCTTCTAAAGTTAGACAACCATCCCTTCCATAAAAACCTTCCCCTTAGTATAACTAACAACCCTTTCCCCTGATCTCTGGGCTTTGTTTCAACCCCAAAAGCCTTGTTATATGATATTTAGACTATTTTGAATACAAGGGCTATCTTAAAATTTCCTTTTTGAAACAATACGACGTGTGTTTGTGAAGGGTGGGATAGCTGCCCTCGAATCATTTTGACTCTGAAAAAGAGCACTAGAGCATGTGATTACCAATCCAATAAGCCCCCTCCGAAGTTTCTATGACCATGCTTTCTATAATAACCTTATATGCCCTCTGATCACTTTTTAATAATAAAAAAGGCACTGGTTCTCTCAATTTCAAATCAATCAGCCCTTTTTGAAGGTTCTATGACAAAACCTTATTTAAAAACCATATAGGCCCCAAGGGCATAACTTACCACCATTGTCCTGAGGGCCATGGGGGGAGGGTTGTCATCATCAAAGATATAATTTCCAGACGTTTCAACTATGTTGAACCAATTGGTTATATAAAAAAGTCGATTGTAATGTTTTGGGAAATGATGGGCGTGGGGGGGGGGTGATTCTCCATCCAATTAATTTGGACTATTAAAAAGGGCAATAGCCTCTCAATTTCCAATCGAATGAGTCCTTTTTGAAGTTTTGACGAGAACGCTTTCTATAAAAACCTTATATGCCCCTATGGTATAACTTACAACCTTAGCCCTGCGGACTGTGGGGTGTTGTCATACTCAAAGACATAATTTTCAGACCCTTCAACTACGTTCAACAAAATGGCTATATCAAAAGGTTGATTGGAAGTGTTTGAGGAAATGATGGGTGTGGGGGAGGGCATTCATCTTCCAATTGCTTTTGACAAGATTTTCAAAATTTTGATTGAATGTGTTTGGGGAAATGGTGGGTGTGATAGGGGGGGTTAGTTGCCCTCCAATTACTTTCAACTATTAAAAAGGGCACTAGCCCTTTCAATTTCAAATTGAGTGAGCCATTTTTGAAGTTTCCACAACAACCCTTTCTATAAAAACCTTATATGCCCCTAGGGCATAACTTACAACCCTATTCCTTATGGCTGTGGGGGGGGGGCTGTGTCATCCTCAAAGACAAAATGTTCAGAATTTTCAACTACATTTAACAAATGGCTATCTCAAAATTTTGATTGGATGTGTTTGGGGAAAAGGAGGGCATGAGGGGGGGGGTTCGTTGCACTCCAATCACTGTCTACTTAAAAAAAGGATACTAGCCCTTTCAATTCCGAGTTGAATGAGCCCCTTTTGAAGTTTCTATGCCAATACTATCTATAAAAACCTTATATGCCCCCAGGACATAATTTACGACCCTTGCCTTGAGAGGTCTGCAGGGTTTGTCATCCTCAAAGACATAATTTCCAGAACTTTCAACTACATTGAACAAAATGGCTATCTCAGAATTTTGATTTGATGTGTTTGGGGAAAAGGTGGGCGTGAGAGGGGGCTAGTTGCCCTCCATTCACTTTGGACTATCAAAAACGGCACTAGCCCTTTCAATTTCCAATCAAATGAGTCCTTTTTGAAGCGTCCATGACAGCACTTTTATAAAACCTTATATGCCTCCAGGGGCAAAACTTTCAACCCTTGTCCTGGGGGTTGTGTGTTTGGGGAAATGGTGGGCGTGAGAGGGGGGTTAGCTACCCTCAAATCTCTTTTGACAATTAAAAAGGGCACTAGCCCTTTCAATTTCCTATCGAATGAGCCCTTTTTGAAGCTTCTACAACAACGCTTTCTATAAAAAAAACTTATATGCCCCCAGGACATAACTTACAAGCTTTGCCCTGAGGGCTGGGGCGGGGGGGGGGGTTGTCATCCTCAAAGACCTAATTTCCAGAACTTTCAACTATGTTGAAATAAATAGTTATCTCCGAATTTTGATTAGATGTGTTTGGGGAAATGGTGGGTGTAAGAGGGGGGTTAGTTGCCCTCCAACTAATAAAAAGGGGACTAGCCCTTTCAATCTCCAATTGAATGAGCTCTTTTTGAAATTTTTACAGCAATACTTTCTATAAAAAAAACTTTTTATACCCCCAGGGCATAACTTATAACCCTTGCCCTGGGGCTCTGAGGGGGTTATCATTCTCAAAGACCTAATTTCCAGGACTTTCAACTATGTTGAACAAAATGGTTATCTCGAAATACTGAATGACTGTGTTTGGGGAAACGGTGGGCGAGAGAGGGGGGTTATTTACCTTTTAATCACTTTCAGCTATTAAAAGGGGTACTAGCCTTTTCAATTTCCAATCGAATGAGCTCTTTGAAGTTACTATGACAACACTTTCTATAAAAAAACCTTATATGCCCCCAGGGCATAAATTACAACCCTTGCCCCAAGGGTTGTGGGGGGGGGTGTCAACCTCAATGACCTAATTTCCAGAACTTTTAACTACTTTGAACGAAATGGCTATCTCAAAATTTTGATTAGATGTGTGTGGGGAAATGGTGGACGTGAGAGGGGGGTTAGTTGCCCTCCAATCACTTTCGACTATTAGAAAGGGCACTAGCCCTTTGAATTTCCAATCGAATTGTCCATTTTTGAAGTTTCTACAACAATGCTTTCTATAAAAGACCTTAAATGCTCCCAGGACATTACTTACAACCCTTGCCCTGAGGGCTGGGGGGGGGGGAGTGTCTTCCTCAAATACATATTTTCCAGATCTTTCAACTATGTCGAACAAAATGGCTGTCTCAAAATTTTGATTTGGTGTGTTCAGGGAAATGGTTGGCGTGGAAGGGGTGCTAGTTGCCTTCCAATCACTTTTGGCTATCAGAAAGGACACAAGCCCTTCCGATTTCCAATCGAATCAGCCCTTTTCGAAGTTTCTGTGACAACTCCTTCGATACGAAGTGCCCTGGTCTAAACAAAGAAACAAATAAATAATACATTGTGCCAACATCATTCTTTACTTAGTCAACGCTATTGCGCTGCCTATGATATATATCTCTGACATGAAAATATAATTCAAGATGTGCTAAGGTTGTTATTGGCATCCTAGTATCATCAGCTTGTGTTGTATTATAACAATGCATGACATTATCAGAAACAAATATATTAGTAAAAGACATTCCAATATTATTATTCAAAATTAGATGCATAAACTGAAAAGTACTATGGAAAAATAAACCAGATATTGGCACAGTTTCAATGCATTCGTAAATTGTCCTAACTGAAGAACTGCCACATTCAAAATCCATAATCCATTATGATTAGAAATGAACATCAAATATAAAAGACAAAATGAACAACAATAGAATAAATAGGGCGCACAAGTGACAAATACATAGTACAAGAAATAGACAATAGAAAAAAGTTCTTTAGCTTACACATAATACCAATACAGGCGATTTTGGCTGCTATTATTCCTGCATGATTTTAAAAACTCAAAACTTCATCTACATATACCCTCAGATGCTTTAAAGCTTCAACCCTAGGAATTTTAAAGTAATAATAGCAAATCAAGTACTGAACCCTGTGTTACCCCTGTGAAATTTTTTCGAAACTGAAATACCTTAACATTCACTGAGACATATTGTGTCCTACCCCATAAAAAAGACTGAATAAAATATATTCCTTTTTCATTATACCAGCTTCAATTAATTTTATCTGCAAAATGTCATGGTTAACCCAATTGAATGATTTAGAAATGTACAGAACAAATCAGGTAATTTTAGGGTTACCATCTAGACTGTCATTAACAGTAGTGGTAAGGTAGTGAATTGTGTGTTCAGTCAACTTACCTCTTCTGAGCTCAAGCTGATTTTCATGAGAGATATTTGTGTTCTAAATAAATCAGTAATTTGAGAACAAAACAAGTTTTCAATAATTATTTAAAAAAATTGGCAATATAGAAATTGGTCTGTAGTTACCTGGTTCAGAATTATCACCACTTTTGAAAATAGGGAAGACTTTATCCCTTTTCAAGAAACTTGGGAATATACCTTTACAGAAATATTTGTTGACTAGGCAAATGAATTCATTATCAGTAGTGCTGAAAGTATTCCTAATCATTTTAATGAAATCACATTAATCCCAGAAGCACTATTTGTGAATGATTTGAGGATTATTCCAGGTCTTCTTTTGTTACCTGTTTCAAATAGAATGTGAAGTCAGCTTCTCTCGGTACATTCTTTGCAAATCCATCATTGTTGGTCAGTCTGAAGTTCAAATTGACTCTCTTTGATACTAAGCAAATCACCCATTTGCTCTGTTTTGACTGTTGCATCCTTTGTCCAATTTAGTATTATTTTCTGTTTTTTTCCCAAGTTTCTGATGGGTGTCGGCGCATTTTGAACTGCATTTGATATTAATTTCTCTGCACATTCCTAAGAATTTTATCTAGCATTGTCTTAGGCATTTTGTATCTAGTTCTAAGGATTTATATACCTCCATTAAACCTGTAAACTTAAAACTTTCAGCAACATAACTTATACAAGGTTTCAAGCCTTTCTTCCTTGTCATATTCCAACCTTGCGTGTCTTTTTATCAAACAATCTCTCAGCATAATCATTAAGGATATAGACCATAAACTCCACCACAGCTCATGCTGGATTCCTGACAACAATTTGGCCTGACTTCTGTTGCTGGGAACCTTTTTGTGGATCTTCCAGGTGAGTGGAGAGTAGGCAAGTTTTTTCCAACCTTTCTCAAAACATTGACCAAGGATTCTGACTTGCATGTAAGTTGCAGGACATTGTTCAGTTCTATTTCAAGTACAGGCTAAATTCATCCTCTTTGGTCAAAGGTAAGAATAATGTAGAGATTCCTAGAGCATAATGGCTTACCCATAAATTGGACTGAGGTTCACACTTTCAGTAAAAACCGTAGAGGTTGATCCTTAGCGAATTCTGCTTTGCCAGAGAAAATTTCTTGCAATTTTCAACTATTGATGAAGTTGGAAGAGAGATAAGTTGTGTTTTTGACCCTCTAAAAAAAAACCCACAATAATAAATATAAATAAAAAGAATTGTTTGCAAATCCAATTGAAAAGAAAAAAAAATTGTTTATCTGTTCTCTTGTTTTTGAAGCTACACTCTTCTATACTTTGAAAAAGGCTTAAAAATGAAGACGGGAAAATGCATTCCATTTATCAAAGCTGTTTACATAACTAAGCAGAAACTAATTTTTTACAATAAATGCGGATATTTAGAAAGTCAATTGTTTTAACCTAGCTTTTTCTTTTTGAAGTTACCAAATCCTCATTGTAATCTTTCATTATTTCATAAAACAAAGAAATGTGTCTATAACTGATGCCGACTACTTGTTCACAACTCACTGTTGTCAAAGCGGTATCAAGATACATCTATCTCCAATTCTATCTTCATATGTTTCTTTTTTTTTAATATAAATAGTTGTAAAAATCTTAGTTTTGGGGGGAGAGAAATTCTCAAATTGGGTCTTAAATCAATAGTCTATTAAGGGAATTATATTTTTTTAATACGGTTTTCCCACAAAAGTTAAAGATCAAATATTAACTGTAAACAAACATAAATTAACTTATATAAGATACCTAAATTAAAAACAAAATTGCTATAAATCAGAGACATGAAACCTAAAACAAACAGAAAATATATTTCTCAGGCCAAAGGAGAAATGTTGCCCCAACTTTAAAGGTTGGAGCAACTGTGGCCCAATGGTCAACCACAAGTGAAGTTGTCCATAGGATTGGACTTGATCCCTCTAAAGTTGCAGCAAAAATGCTCGCTCCTAATTCTTTCAAAATGTAATTCAGATCCCACTGGTGATTCTTGATGCAGAAGACAAGACTTGTTTTCAGACGCTCGATATCATGTCTATAATAAATCCTGGTTGACCCGGTTTAATTGAATGAATTTCACCAGCTATCTAGTAATTAGCTGATAAAAACAGATACCCCTCCTTTCATACAGGTTGAATCATTTGAAGACCATGAAAATATATAACTATAAAGCCAACTCTTAGTTTCAAACAAGGTTGATTGCTATTTGAGGTTTTCTTCTACCAGTTTGAAGGAAACAGGGGGTATGCATCAATTTTGCTTAAATCCACAGATATTAGTCTCAGATTTATTATCATTATCTTTAGGAATCCTTAAATTCCAGATTTGGTGGAAACCGAAAACCATTTGTGAAAATATATCTTACTCAAATATAGGCTTAAATTTTCTTAAGTGCTAACTTCAGCGAAATCCAAGCGCGATTTGTGAAATATGTACTTAGTGTACTTTGATTCAGGAGAGTCATACTGAAATCAAATGATTCTTCATGACTGACCTTTTATCAGTTAGGAGCATTCCCTGGATCGTTTCTGAATGATGATGTGTCGAAAAAAGTAGAACTGTTCAATACGTGCAAAGTTGGGATGAAGAGGAGCAGTGGAAGAGGAATGGGTCCAATGTTGACCGTCTGATCTTACAGATGAAAGATCCTTGGATAATTCTGATTCCAACAAAGTCCACGACCCCACTTTTCTAGTGAAATGTGTATATGAATTCTCTGTTTTAAATAGGCGCTAATGATCATGCCATTCCGCCTTTGCCCCCCCCCCCCCATGGGTAAGAGGCCACACTTTGACAATACCAACCAACTTTGTTGAAAATCAAAATTTTTGAAATTTGCACTCAATATATCTTGAATTTTGACCTCTATGTTGAAGTATTTGCCTTAATAATGAGCAAACTCAGAAAGATCTGAGTACAATCCTTGAAAGTTACCGACCAAGGTAGCAGTCAGGAACTAAGTGGGAAATATCTGCTTATTCTCATCTTGTTAAAGTCAATTGTTTGATCAGTTATTACCACCCCCTCAATGATCCCTTAACATTCATGATTCAAAAGGGGTGCAACGTTTCTATGTTATTAAGCTGGGGGAGTAGTGATGGGGCTTGAACCCAAAAGTCCTGCTTTTTTCGCCTAATTAGGTTCTCTAAATTGTCCCAAACGACCATGAGTTCACGAAAAGGTAAAGAAGGTCTAAACTTACCAAATTGGAATGGGTCTGCGTTCTGGTCCCAGAGCCCTGCTTTACCCACTCTAATATACATATCAGAGAATACAAGGCCTACATTTCTTCAAGTCAGAGACGTAGGCATTTCCAATATTTTGATTTGGGATAGTCTTTTGGCTTGAGGACCAGGTCAATTCAGTTATCAAGACTAAAATGTATGCACAATCCTGATTGTAACAGGTTATAAATGCTCACAGTTGTCACTAAAGTTAAATTTATGAAACACATGTTTTAATGACTATTTGTATAATTTGGCGCCCTTTTCTAGAGGGCTGCAGGAAAAATGTGGCTAAGATTGCAGCACCAGTGATGAATTTTTAAGGAATTTCATGCTTTATCCTTTTCAGCTTATTGAAGCTTGGCCCTCAAATCATCACTCATTCTATTGAGACTGCAGAGTCATGTACCCACGAAGTAGCATGCAATCCAGATTATCCATATACACCTTTGAGAGATTTTACCGGAACTCCTGCAAAGGAATATCCATTCAAACTTGATCCTTTTCAACAAGAAGCTATACAGTGTATACAAAACAGTCAGTCTGTCCTCGTTTCTGCTCATACTTCAGCTGGGAAAACAGTTGTTGCAGAGTAAGTATTTCATTCTTAAGAAATATTTCAAATGATAAGTCCGTAGCATAGTCAGAATTGAAGTCGGAAGAAGACCAAAATAGTTAAGATGCTAGATGAAAAGTGTTTCTGGATTTATATTTGTGAAACCGCATAGAATAACTCTACTTATTAATAAACAACAATGTTATATCACTGGAAAGAAAAGTTAATAATTTTGAGAGGGCTCTAGTCACATCTGACAATCCCCCTCACTCCCCCACTGTGGTAGGTTAAAGTTAAAAAAGACACTGGAGTTATAAAGCTAATGATAATTAGTTTATTATTAGATTTTGGATTGGCCTAATAGCATTAACATGTTTCCGTAATATAACTTCTACTTAAGTTTTCTCAGGAGTTTTTTTTAACTGAAAAATAATGTTTTAGTATTTAGACATATGTCTTTATGCAAATTTCATGATAGATTCAAAATTGAAAACATCACTTCTATGATGTTTTTTCCTAACATCTGTGCTTATTCTTGTGGTTAGAGGTAGGTCCTATGTGAACAAACAGAAGATTGAAAAAGGCTTTTTTTGTATCTCTTTCTTTTTCTTTTGTAATGCACTGATTCTGCAGGTAAGAAACAAAGATGAATAAATTCCTGACAGGTTTTGCCTTAAGAGCTATGTGTAAGTGTTACCTTTTTAGTGCTTGGCGTTATTTTACTCACTCTCTTGTGTAAAACCTTTTTTCTTAATGTTAATGAAAAGTTTTGTTGCTGAACTAACATTATTGCGCTAAACCAAGAAAAGAAATTAGTGAAATTACTAATCAGAGTTCATGTGGCTTCAGCTCTGAGTGCTACTTTTCTTTGTTCTCTCCTTTGTCTCTGAGTGTTGTTTTTTTCTCTTCTTAATAAAAAAAAATCTCTCTTTTCTCGTCATATAAAAGCTTAGTGCTTTCTCCATGAGAAGGAACTCCTTATCGGGCCAGTTAGTTACTTACTCACGTAAACAATTTAGCTAATAACATTATAAGAGTCTTTTACAAAATAGATGTGTAGGAAAGATATACGGTCTTTTATTAAATTTAGCTTGTTAATAAATCAACTGCAGATAATCTTGTTAAAGAACTTTAGCTTAGCTAAGCGTTGAAGTGCACAGACAAATTGAACTCTATCTAAACATATCCCTGTTTTTTGTCACATTGGAAACATAAGCCAGTTAACGACTACCAACAAGCTATTCAATTTATATCATGAACTGGTTGAAAATCGGGCAGAACTATGGGCATATGCCTAAGTTTGTAGAAGCCTATAAATTTTGTGCGGTTGTAATATTTAGTCTTATGTAGTTTTGTATGGCTGTAGTCTTCTGTGGCTGCAGCTTTACTTGCAACCCTACGCATATTACCATAGGTTGTAAATATTTGTGGTGGAAGGCAAACCGATGAAATG
This sequence comes from Artemia sp. Qi Xiang Cuo, assembly GCF_049724085.1. Taxonomy (NCBI): domain Eukaryota; kingdom Metazoa; phylum Arthropoda; class Branchiopoda; order Anostraca; family Artemiidae; genus Artemia; species Artemia sp. Qi Xiang Cuo. Next base: position 46,300,550 of record NC_142807.1, on the reverse strand, counting down.
TCTTGTAATGCCACTGTACAGTAATAGAGAAAGTGTCATTTGTCCCTTTTTGCAATTATTCTTTTGGTAGTGACCAAAGAATCTGTGATATTGAAAACAATAACAAATATTTAAATAGGAAACAGTCTGGGTTCATATGGAAAAATAATTTAATTAAATTGAATTTACTAGTAAACACACGGTATATAAAGATATTATAGCCTCTCCCCCCTCCCGTGCAAGTCTCTGTGGTCAGGAAATACAACAAGGGAAAAGAAAAATTGTATTAGAATGGAGCCCAATCTTCTCTCAATTCCAGTCCATCTACTGGCCTTGTACCTTCTTATACTTGAATTGTTCATGACTAATTGGTTAAAAGATGCCTTTTATGTTCTTTTTTGATTGTAGGTATGCTATTGCTCAGTCGTTCAAAGAAAATCAGCGTGTTATTTATACAACACCAATCAAAGCCTTGAGCAACCAGAAATATAGAGAGTTCAGTGAAGAGTTTAAAGACGTTGGTATTATGACTGGTGATGTAACTATAAACCCCTCTGCAAGCTGTCTTATCATGACTACAGAGGTAAAAAGTTATTTCATTTCACTTCTCGACAGGTCTACTTTATGAAAGGCATGCTTGCTCACACGAAGGGCGGGGGGTCCCTCCCTGTAATGTTGTTTCAGAGTCTCCCCTCTGCTGTATCAAAATTGAACAATGATGGTAAAAATGTCCTTTGTCTTATTTCGACCCCACTCCCCCCATATAGGAGAAATACTCTGATCCCCCTCCCTAGGGTTGAAATTATTACGGCCACATATAGTAAAAGATATTAGTCGCTTTACATAAGTTAATTAACAATAACCTCATCCATTTTTTCATGAGTAACGTTCTTGTTTGTATAGTATAGGCATTTTACTGCAAATAAAATGTGCTTGATGTGAACCTCTCAACAGCCATTTTGATCATTATTCCTTTCAAGAATTTTGTATCAAAGCACTTGGCTCACTCTTAACTTTGTAACCGTAGTTATTTTCTATAAAGATAAAGATAAATACCAAAAATGACAACAACAGAAAAGTTATCATATGCTCAAAGAATTTTTGGAACTAACGTGACCTAGTTATTTCTAAAATGAACTTAAACATTTATTTAATGCTCAAAACCACAAAGACATGCTTAAAAACCTTGTAATTTTCATGGCAATTGGCTGAAAGTTGCATTAACATAATATAAGCGTGTCTTCTTTTTGAGCTTTCTTCATTGCTTATTTTATGTACTTGTCCAGTTTGGCTTCTGAATGCCTCATGTCAAGTTCAGAATTTAAATTTCGTATTTTCATTTTGAGTTTTAAGTGTTTGCTGTAGCATGTTGCGCCTTTTGGGTAGTACATATTGGACACAATTTTATAAGATGTTTCAATCAGTGAGCTAAGATGTTAGACATTTTGACAGAAAGCGACTTTAACGAAAATCTAAGGACTCTGATCTTACTGCTTTGGCCTTTTCTTACAAACACCCTTCTTTATTCTACTCTCATCAGTGGTTTAACTGACTTTGATGAGATTTTCATCGATTACCTGAGCAGAAGATCTTCGATGAACTACCTTAGGACTTTATGAGTAAAAAAGGGCTATTACAAACTCCAGACTGGTTTGTTTGCTAAATACATGTGAGATCAAACGAGTTGTTCAGACAAAACAGTCATTTTTATGCTCTTCATTTGGTTCGATGCTGCCTGTTTCAATTTTTAAATATGTTGTTGTACATTTATTATTAATAAATTATTATTGTTAAACTATATCGACTTATTGGTTTTTTCGGAAAATAAGCCTAAAGTTGTTGATTCTTTTGATGTTTGTAGTTGAATGGTACATACATCATTTGGGAAAAGATTTATTCACAAATAATTTAGTAGCAAGTAAATACTTGGCCCTAATTTCTACAATTATGCCGCGGCTTTTAAAAGAGGGGAAAGACGGGTGCTATTCAAACACTAGGAGAAAAAAAAAACAAATTGTAAGATAATTCAGCGAAAACTAAAACCCGTTTCTTACTGTCATACCAAAAATTTCTATCTAGCAATTCTACTTGTAATTTCGCTTCCCTGACCTAAGAAAAAATTATTTGCTGAGATTGTTGGCAAATTTATCTAACAAATCAAATATTTCTTGGATACAGCTGCTGAAGATTGCGAAGCATAATATTCAAAAGCTGATAATACAGGGATGTAGGATCACTAGTTTGTAAACTATAAATATTAATAGACAACCCATGGCTGCTAATATTTATTACTCTTAGCATATCCTTTTGCTGATTACCTGCAGAAATCTTCAGAGAGGGGCTAGCATAACAGCCTGTGCTGATTTTATTTCTGATAGCTTGTATTTTGTAGAACTTCCGATGCTACTAATAGATTTCTGAGAATTTTTATTTAAAAATATTGCTAGCTAACATTCTTGTTTCAACGAGCTAACAGAAAATTGTTATTTAACAAAATTGGACGGTAGAAACAGTCTTTAGTAAATATGTCTCCCATATATTTCTTTGTCAGCTTCGTACGGAAGATGTGGTTGTAGAAACATGGCAGGGGCTCATTCTATCAGATATTGGATATTCTAGTGCCTTGTTTAAGAGCCAAACTTGATTGGAGGCAACGTGCCCTTATGTGTTCTTTTTGCCCCCCTCCCCCAAGTATCGCGTGACCTCCCTTTGCATGAGATCAAAATTTTCAGGTAACTATTTTTTATCAAAATCGTCGAGACTTCTATTAGATATGCTTTGAGAAATGACATAATCCTCGCAGACTCTGGGGCAACAGTTCTATATTGTGCAAATTGCAAATTGTTCACTAGGGTTTATAGTACGAAAAGAGTGTGCATGTTTGATCAGGGCTCTCCGAGTAGTTTGGAGCTTTCGTGGTTTACTATACTCTCCATGTGGTTTGTATCTCTTGTTAGTTTTAATCTTACATTTGTAAGTCTCCAGGTTAATGGGATTCCGATGCAAAAACAAATAAGAAATAATAATAATAAAACATTGAAAACAGATAATGGTTCACCTAAAAATAAGGCTCGAAAATGGGCCAAAAAGTCTTCCATCTTTTCAACTTTTGGAAATACATATGGTGGGTGCACAAGCCCCCTAAAATTGTTTTTTTTTTTTTTTTTTTTTTTTTTTTTTTTTTTTTTTTTTAAGTTTGAAACTTATATCTGTCAATATCTGTCTTTGGGCAAATTCAATGCCAATGCACAAAAAAAAATAATAATGGAAATACTGGTTTCCCCAAAAATTAAGTTATTTTTCGAACGGCTTGAAGCTTGCTTCCGTAAGTTCCTCGGCTATGTCGGGGGCACACCCCCTTGCCGAAAATGAACCAACGGACTTTTTTTTCGATCGCCTGTAAACTTTTATCCCTGATGCCCAAGGTTATCGCAATGCACAAGAAAATCAAAACAAAATATTGGCCCGACCAAAAAGGGGCCAAATAACGTTGTTTCCCACCATTGGTTCAAACTTATATAGCATGTGGATAAGGACAAGGGGACCTCAATGATGACGTAAAATGTTGGTTGCATCGATTCTTGACGCACAAAACAGGCCTTTATTTTTTTTTTGTCTCAGATTGACTTGCAACTTATAGAGCATGTAGACTGAACAAAGCGGACCTCAGCATAGACACAACGTTTTGAAAAAAAAATTTGGTTGCATCGACCGAAACTCCCTGAAATGGGCCAATTTTTTTTTTTAGTCTGATCGGCTCAAAACCTACAAGGTATTGGCCCTGGGCCATGAGTACCTTAGTAAGGACAAAAAAAAATTGGAAAGAAACGTATGTTTATATCAATTCATGACAGAAAACTTGAAATTTTTTCTCGCTAATCGGCTTGAAACTTACTGGGCATGTAGACATGGCTAAGGCCACCCTAATGAAGAATTCTGGAGCGCATTTAGTTGTATTGATTTGTGACTTTCCAAATTTGAAAAGACTTAACCCATACCCATAATATGACTATATCAATTAAAAAACGAAGACTAATTAATTTTAAAAATGTTTTGAAACGTTTCACTTAGAAAAAAAAGGATTGATATAAACTAAGTCATTTAATACGCAAGTTAAACTTTAAAAAAAAAATACTATGAATAAATGAATAAGATCTAAGCCGAAGTGATTTTTTGTTTTTCTTTTGACAATGAGATTTCTATATCTGGGCCTAGTATTGTCCATTCAGAGAGAATTACTCAACCCAGAGAATAGAATATATAATTGGGTTCATGGCGTATGGGATATAGAGTTTCTCTGGAATTGCAGAAGGAACTTCTGTTAATTAAAGAATTCTTTCAAGTTATGATGAGCAGCATTGTGATGATTACATTTAAAAGTAACTTTGTTATGAGGAGTCTATATCTCTGGAGTGTTGGTCACTTAGTTGGCCTGGGCCTGTCAGCTTAGTCTAGCTGGATACCTATCTAATATTTAGAATATCGTAGTTTCGAATTCAACTGATGGTATATTTTTTTATGGCAAATTTACTTTATTAGTACGCTAAATAGCTATATTCATAAAAATAATTTTGCCCGTTGTCTTGAAAAAATGAAAAAAAAAATTACTCAAAGAAGAATATCGAGGGTAATGTAGCCTGTCTAAAGTAAAAATGCAGAAATATGCATTTAAATCGCAGCTTTTAGTAGGCTATGTTACAATATTCGTATTCAGGAATTGAGCTTTACTTGGTTTGCTTGAGCGGTATTCCAGTTCAATTCGGTTCAGTCACTACAAGAACAATTCGGTTCAGTTGGTAATCGCTTTTTCCAAAACATGTCACAAGAAGGAAAAGCAAGATGATACAACACCCTCATAGTGATAATGTGTCTTAGGCAGTCATTCTGCACTCATTTGGCAGTCTGATATAAAGATTAGTTCTGAATTTCATTTGTATGTTTATGGTAAGATGTAAGGACTAGCTGTTGAAACATCTGAAGAGTACTGTAAATTATTTCCTTTGGATTTACTATTTTTAGGTATGGGACCGTTAATATGGCCAGTCAAGCAAACATTATAGTTTATATTTATTTTCTTTTAGATTCTACGAAGTATGCTATATCGTGGATCAGAAGTAGTCAGAGAGGTAGCCTGGGTAGTTTTTGATGAGATTCATTACATGCGAGACAAAGAAAGAGGAGTGGTATGGGAAGAAACAATTATCCTGCTCCCAGACAATGTTCGTTACGTTTTCCTCTCGGCAACAATACCAAATGCCAGGCAGTTTGCTGAATGGATTTGCCATTTGCATAAGCAACCATGTCATGTGGTATATACAGATTATAGGCCAACGCCATTACAGAATTATGTTTATCCAAATGGAGGGAGTGGCATTTATCTGGTTGTTGACGAAAAGGTACATTTTGACTTTGAATCTTAAATTAAATTTAAAAAAGCAAGGTTTTCCAACCGAAAGTAAGGAGCAACATTAAAACTTAAAACGAACAGAAATTATTCCGTCTTTTAGGGAGGCTAGCCCCCTCCTCAACCCTCACTCTATACTATAAAGTTCTACTTTGTGTCAAAATTCTATAAGAAAGACTGCTCAAATCAAGAGCCGTTAAATTTGAACTAGAAGTATCTTTAAAAGACTTTTAAGACTTCAGTGTAAAGAAAGAGTTGGGGAGGGGGTAGCCGACCTCATGCACACAATTTTTTCTTTTCTTCTTAATTTTTAATCTATCTCCTTACTTTCAGTGGAAAAATTTGTTTCTTTTTTTATTTAATTTAAATTAATAGAAAAGTGTGGGTGAAAAATCAGCAGAAATGAGTTACAAGCATGCGGCAACAAAAAGCTAAAGAAGGCTTAGGTTTCCTTTGAGGATAATTGCTAATGTTTGAAATTTTACGGACGAAAAGCATTGTGAAATTTAACGAATTAGTTAGATTATTAATTTTCACTGTCGAAAAACTTATAAATATTTGAAACTGCCCTAAAAACTTCACAATGTTGAAAAAAACAAAAGAAAAATGTTTGAAAGTCGTGGTTTTTGGGTATGAATAAGCATAAGGTGGGTCTGGAGGGAAAAGTGTTTTTGTATTAATGTCCTTGATACTTTCTAGGTTATTTCAGCCTAGGCTGGGGGAAACCAATAACGCTAAGAGATAAAGGAATGCATTTATGCAAGAGTGGAAATAAGAAAAAACAAAATATCGCAATTACTCCAGATTCTTATTCAGATTTTCTATGCCTTTCTTCAAAGCTTCAGCTATGCTTCTCTTGCTCACTTCAAATGCTGCGTTGTAGGTTCAGGATAGTTGGGCTTTTTTCAAATAGGCCAGTCATCTAATATTTCATGTTGATGATGTCCATTCTCTCTATTTCCTCTGTTTACAATGTGTGCTCTACTTCTTTTCATGTTGTACAGGTTTCTTCTTTTTTATATTCATTATTTTCACTTCTTGTCGATCTATACACAAAACTATTGGTACCTTCTTTTAACTCGTTATTTGTTTGGAGACTCAGCTTCTCTTCCTCAATTTTTCCTTCTGAATTCTGGCTGAAACTACTTCCTCTGCCTCTATTAAAATAGGGAGTGGTCCTGTTAAAATCTGAACATTCTTTGCCTTGGTTAAGAAATGATCTCCATCTGCCTCTGTTATCTCGTTTTTCCGTTAACAGTTTTTCTAATGAATTTTGCTTTTCCTCTACCGTTGCTGACAGAATCAAAATTTTTCGTTGAACCTGAAAAAGTGTCGAAGAGTGACGCATAACAGGTGTACTGAGCTCTTTATTGAGTTCTTGTATGGTTTCCTGGGCGGTTTTCTGTTTTTCGACAGCTTTTTTCCACCAATAATTGGCTGAATGAATGCTGACATTCAAAGTGACGCTTAACAGATATACTGAGCTCTATTGAGTTTTTGTATGGTTTTTGATGGTTCAATGATTTCCTTTGGTTCTGCGACTCCTGCATAGTTATAATTTCCTGAAAATTGAGCCTTCCTTTGTTTTCAGGTAAACTTTTACCTGTTTTGTGTTTTCTATGCCTTTTAATAGCCCATCAAACTGCTAATCCAACACATGAGATTGAAATCCAAATAGTAACTCTTTTAATAATGACATGACAGGTTCTTTTTAACTAATTAAAATAAAATAAAAGAGGTGTTTTCAACTGAAACTAAGGAGCAACATTAAAACCCAAAATGAATACAAATTATTCCGTATATGAAGGGGTTTCCCCCCTCCTCAATACCTTGCTCTTCACGGTAAAGTTTCTAGCACTTTTAAAAAAAACTTCCTATTCTAATTAAGCGGCCCTTGTCTTTCAGGAATCGTTCTTAAAAAATCGGGACAAACAGTCAAAGTTTAGTGCAAAAAGCAGGGTATTGAGGAGGGGGCGACCCCTTCATATTCAGAATAATTTCTGTTCGGTTTGAGTTTTAGTGTTGTTCCTTACTTTCAGTTGAAAAAACTTGTTTTTTTATTTTATTTTTGATTGTTTATCAAATAATGCCGGTAAATCTAGTTCAACCTCCATGAAAAATTCCCTCTCGTTACGGGAAACTCCTCCGTGGAAAGTTCCTCCGGCGTAAAATACACCCTCCCCGTAAAATTTCTTTCGGACAATTCTATCCTCGCTGAAAATCCCGTCCCCCCCCCTTCCGGAAAATTTCTTGCAGAAGATTCGCCTGAAAAATTCTCCTTAGCATACTTTCATTTGAAAGAGACTAAGTTCTAATCGTTTTTCCGTTTACTCCAAGAATTCCCCCTTGGATTTCCAGGAAATTATTTCCTGGAAATCCAAACACGCAGAAAATTTCCCTCGGACAATTCCTCCGATACATCTTCACATATTAACGGAAATAGACCAAGACAAAGTAGAACAAATAAAATAATTTTGTATAGAAATTCGGTCAAATCTCTCCTGAAAAGTTCGCTCCTGGAAATTTCCCTCTACACGGCAAAGTATCCCCATGGAAAGCTATCCCAAGAACAAAATCCCCATCCTCTCGAAAATTGTCTGCATACTTCCCAATAAAAAATACTTTGCGTATACAATGGGCATATTTTATAACTTAAAAACCTATACCCAGGGGCTGTGGCATCTCCAAAGGCATATTTTTTCGGACTTTCCAGCTATTCTAGACAAAATAGATATCTCAAAATTTTTATCGGACGATTTTGGGAAAAGAGGGGCGTGGGAGGAGGACTAGTTGCCCTCCAATCCTTTTGATCACTTGAAAAGGGCACTGGAACCTTTAATATCTGTTCAAATGAGCCCCCTCCCGATGTTTCAAGACCATCGGTTCGATACGATCACCCCTGGGAAAAGACACCAATAAACACGCATCCATTATCTTTCTTCTAATAAAAAAATAGAATTCCACATTTTTGCAGATGGGAGTTTGAAGCCTCTGAAGGAGGGTTCTGCGATGCGCTGAATCTGATTATGTGATCTTGATTAAGATTCTTTGACTTTTATGGAATGTTTCCCCCCTTTTTCGAAGATAACAAATTTTCTCATGTCCGTGGTCTTTTATGGGTAACACTAAACTTAATGAATCTTATGTATTTAGAATCAGCATAATAAGCCAATCCTTTTGATATATTTGATATCAAAATTGCGTTTTTTGGAGTTTCGGTTACTATTGAGCCGTGTCGCTGCTTGCTTACAGTTCGTTACCGCGAGCTGCTTGATATAGGTGGTGAACTTTGTTTGGTTATGCGCACATTGCTAAATATATGTACAACAAAAAGAACAGGGTGCTAGAAATTACAAGGGGGATATCTGCCAATATCTTTCCCTCAGTATTGGCCAAAATGACGTTCTGTGTGGTATTGGCCTAAGATTTTTGGGGTGGGGAATTAAAATGCAGTTAATTTCTAAAATTTGGGCATAAACCTACAGTTAAGGATAAATTCAAAGCTTTCCACTAAAAATTTCAGATTATTTTAACCTGAAAAGGGGAATTTCTAGCTTTGCTATGGATTTGTTATTTTCAAATCTCAACCAGGTGTCGATTATAACAGAAAATTGTTTTCAAGAGACAAAAGGGGATTATTCTAATTTTTGAATATACGGTTGGGATCTCTGATAGATGGGAACAAGAACATGGTTGTCACATTGAATTTTAAGCTAATTTTTTCGTACTTCTAGCTTTGAAACATGTTCAACTCGGTTCTGTCAAACGAAAAAAAGAAGTAATTTTTTTAATTGATAAGAGACGTAGTTCAGTTTCGTTAAGAGCATTTCCAGTTACCTGAATGAGCCAAATTGCAGACCATACTGGCTGACTTGCAGATTTTCTTTGAAACAGAAACCGTATTGACTTTCCTACCCCAGCATTGCACAGCCTTACGTTTTGGTCGTGCTCGTGCTTTTAAGTTATAGGCTAGGCAATTGTAAGCAATTTCTTGTTTGGCTCCTCTCACCTATACTGATGCTTGATTCTCAAATCAGCCTTAGCTTTTAAGCGCTGCGGTAATTTCACGCTGAAGTGCGCGAATGCTCTCATCCTTGGAATACTAAACTTCTGGTACTGAAGATTTTTTTTATTAGATCAAAATTGACCTTTTAAACTTACGGCTGCAGCTGGATTCCTCAATAAACCATTGTTGCTTCTTCTGAAGCCAGCCTGTATTGATGCTTGATTCTCAGGGGATACTATAGTGGCTGCTGCAATGCCCTTTTTACTGTAGCTGAAAAAGTCTCATCTGATATTGTGAGAATGAAGGAAATGCAGGAATCGGAGGTAAGGCGATCTAAGTGGTTCGCTTGCGAATTTTCATCGGCTATGGTAAGGACCGCATGACTGCAAGAATCGGATGTACGAGATACTGCATAGTTCGTATGGGAATTTTCATCGACTGTGGTGAGAACATAACTTGAATTTCAAAAATCAGAAGCAAGAAATGCTGCATGATTCATGTGTGGGTTTCCGTTGGTTTCAATGGGTGTCAAGCATAAAACAAGCTTTATTTTTAATGATTTTTGCTTTTTATAATAAACTTCTTTAGTAAAACGTTTTGGCTGTCATGTTTGTACTAACTGTAGCTTGCAAGTGGGAAACAAAACCCCGAGGCCTCAATTTAGGTGGGCCTTAGAACAAAAATAACTTAAATTTTTGGGCTCAAGCAGAAGTTTAAACTAAATACAATAGACATCCAATGCTTCTTACTTACATGGTCTCAGGGAGCTTAACGCCACAACGAGCTTTCATAAAATGTTAAGTAAAGATCCAGCTTTGCTCAAGATAGCATATACGTACAAATGGGAAAAATCCTAAAGAATTTACATCCAGAATTTACGTCTAAATATGAGCAACTGTGCTTGCTCTTTATACCCATCTGAGTCACGTTCCGATATGAGTAAGGTCTAGACCTTCTTCAAGTGGTCATTTATCTCGGTCACTAAATTAGGAAGACAGTTTTTGTTTTTTATATTTTTCCTTTTTTTTTTTTTTTTTTTTTTGACCAAGTAATTACCTTTAATACACTATAGAGGATCATCACACTGTAATCCTGTTCCAAATTTCAGTTAATAAAATAAACCATTGACCTAATAAATCTTTCTGTCTATAGGGATTCATTTAATGTCTTTATCTTAGTGAATATTACATACGCATTCATGTTTCTCTTTAGTACCAAAAATAGGTGAATAATATGTAAAATATAAGGCATTTTAGGAGCAAGTCTTGAGAGTTTTGGTGGGGGGGGGGTTCTTGAAAGACCCCTCTCCTTCACCCTCTTTGCGTGCTTCTTTAGAATATACAAGGTGCTCGGTATTGTCAAGGAGATTTTAAATCTGAATGTAATGGTCGCAAGTTTAAGGGTAGAGTGAAGTTTAATTTTGTATTCTATATATGTGTTAAAAATGTATATAATCAAACAACGATCTTTTGTTGTCTTCAAACAGGATTTTTTTAGGGTGTTTTCAGGGAAGACCAGTTTTCCGAAGCTATGTCAATTCTACATAACGTTGGTGATGCATCTGCTGGGGATCAAAGAGGCAGAAAAGGAGGAATGAAAGGTGGGGCAGATGGTGCCTCAATTTTGAAGATAGTAAAAATGATTCAAGACCGTGGCTTTGCTCCTGTTATTGTTTTTAGTTTTTCTAAGAAAGAATGCGAGTTCTATGCAACACAAATGGCAAAGTTAGACTTCAATAGCACAGAAGAAAAGAAGTTGGTTGAGGAGGTGAGTTGACCTGCCTAGCTCTAATATACGCTTGCAAAGGAATTCCAAATGCATATTAATTCAATGATAGATGGAATTAAACCATTTAAGAATCCTCCCTCTCCTGCAAACTCAGCCTCCTAGTGCCTAAATATAGCCATGGAAGGCATTTGATTCTTTCCTAGAGCTATGAATTTTACAAAATAGGCTGAGTATGACTCTATATATATAGCTTCGCATAGAGAGGGATAGGGGAAGGGAAATAAGGAAAACACTCCTCTAAAGTTTCGGCACTCGGAATAATTAAAAAAAAACTGTGGTCAAAAATGAGACGTTGAGGATGTCAGACCACATCTTCACCCTCCTGGGGAAATTATATGATATACCTGTAAACTTGCGGCTGTGTGCACCTTCGTGTGTAGTTGCTTGTTTTTTCTTCTACTTGTTTATGTTTAGTCGATATCCATATGATATAAACCACAACGTTGGGTTTTACTTTCTTAAGCTTATGGTGTAGATTTAGAATTTAAAAAAGTTATAATCCAGCAGTTTTGACTGCGCCTTTCCAACTAAATTTTTTTATAATTGAAATATTTGATCAGTTAATAAAGCAAATATCATGTCTTATGCATCTTTTCGATGCTGCAGAGAATGTCTTCACACCAAGGTGCGACTTTTTGTCGTAAAATTAAGAGAAAATGAGCTTAATTTAAATAAAGGAGTGGAACACAAGACGAAATAAATAAAAAACAAAACAAACTTTAATTAATAAAAAATCTGTATATTTCGGCTCCACGTCCGGGAACCTTTCTCGACGGAAAGAAAAAAAATTTAAGGAGGAAAAACCGCTTTTAAAAATAAAACCATGTAAAAAAAGGACAACTAACACACAAGAGAAAGAAAACAAAATAAACTGAAAACAAACAAATAAATATAACTCACATTCTAAACACTTCGAGAACTCTTGTTGCTCTCTGACAATACAAAAACGAATGTCTATTAGCACACAAGAGGTAATTACTATGGTAATTATAATAATATACTATTGTGAGGAAAATCAAATTGACTTTATTTCACTTTCCTCACCATAGCATAATTTTATCAAACAAAAATTTTGGGCACATCTATAGGACTTATGCAAAGTTTTAGAGAAATTATTGAAATTAAGAAAAACATGTGTGGGGTATTAGCTTTAATAGAGATGAAGCAGAATATAGAATAAATCTAACTTATAATAATTCAGTTAGGGGGCAGATCAAATTCTCTAGCAGTAGTGCGTTACATAATAGTTCCCGACGAGTGACAACCCTGCAAGTGAAATTCGGAATGGGCTTAAAGCTGGCAAGAATCAACAGACTGCAGCTAAACTAGCAAATAAAAAATTCCATTTAATTTATAATGCATAAGTTTCGTTGACCTGTTGCTATATATAGTTCAAATGTTTATAACCTAGTAAATTTAATCAGGGGTGGTGATCTGGGGTTTTATGACTATGCTTTCAAATAAATATAGTATTTATTTTTAATATAGATCCCATTTAACTATCTGACAGTAAAGAGGAGAATTACTTTTTGTGTACTACAGACATTTGTTTTTGTCTTGTCAGTGAGTAACAGTAGTTCTGGAAGTGTTTAGAATGTCTGTTATATTTATTTGTTTGTGTTTTAGCTGTTTTTTTCTTTTCTTTCTCTTATGTGTTAGTTGTCCTTTTTTAGATGGTTTTATATTAAAAAACTGCTTCTTCTTCCTTAAAGTTTTTTTTTTGTTGAGAAAGCCTCTCGGATGTGGAGCCGAAATATTCGGATTTTTTATTAGTTAAAGTTTTGTTGAAGTTCTTTATTTATTTCGTTTTTCAGCTGTTTTACTTAAATTAAACACGTTTTTTTCTCTTAATTTTTTGTAAATAGAAATGCAGTGTGGTCTAAGATATTATTGGCTTCTTGTGGTTATTCCTAAAATATTGAAATTTCAGTACTGAGCACGGAGATATTGAAAGAAATATGTATATTTTTATGTTGTTTTTATAGCATATCTGTTATTATTGTTTAGTATCTTGGAATTTTTTTCTCAAACCTTAAAATTTTTTACTAGTGAATTTCGGGATATTATTGAATTCTCAAGTGACAACCGCGCTCCATACAGGGACGGGATTGAAGGAGAATTCCAAGGGCTTGCTGACGGAACTCAAGAAAATTCGAAAATCTATACATACTGTAAACTATACATATTGGGATTATTTGTATTGTAAAAATCCCCCTATCAGAAGGTCTAAGGATTTGAACCTTGAAAGAAATTAGCATTGGAATTGGACAAAGGCAAGCTTTATAAGCTCAACAAATTATGATTTACGCCAAAAAATTAACTTGGCAATTTATTCAAAAATCTATATAATTATCAATCTAAGCCAGTTGCACATCCTCTGTTCTTTGATTGAACTGCTAAATTTTGAATGGCAGCCCCCTAAAATATTAAATGCTCCAAAATATACAAAGAAAAAGAATTATCTTTTATGTCTTAACTTTTTTGGGAAGAAAATAGCCCAATAAATATTTACAAGCATTTAAGGGTCGACCTCAAACTATTGGAAACATGGGGGAAGGGGGACAGGCGACTCTTTATTTTGGAATATTTTTGTTCCAAAGAAACATTTTCTTTTGTAATTCCAAATATATAACGTTTACTGGGACTCCCATTTGAAATTTGCAATTTACCTCCCATCTCCCCAAAGCGAGAAGGCACGATCCCCTAGACCCAGTGTATTAGGCGATAACATCTTTAGTTATGCGTATTGTATATTAATCATAAGTACTAAATTACTCAGTACTTACGTGTTATAGCGACCACACTGTTGTTCCTCATCTGAGTAAAACCGGTTTCTCTCTCAGCGTTCGGAGATAACTAGCTTAGTCTCAGTGAGATAAACTACTATGCCGGTATATTTTAATTAAATATTTAATATACAGAGTTGGTTTAGTTAGGTATTTAACATAATGCGTTCTGGGCGGCCTGCTTTCCATAATTCTCTGTTTTAGTTGGCATAATTTTGTTACTAAAGTATTACATTTTCATAATATTTTGGTATATTTCACCAAGATTAACCTAACTTCACTTCTTGGGAGTGGTCGCTATTACACGTAAGTACCAAGTTCTCATTTCAATTATTATGGTTTTTCTCAAGTAAAGTTTGTTCCTTGAGGCATAGCCATTAAAAGTAAGTGTAATTTACGTAAACAGGCTAAGTGTGTAAAAGTTTAATTCTCCTAGACAGTATTTTCACCTTCATGGGAACTAGTTGACTTTTTCAGTTTTGATGCTATGGAAAGTGTGTGAGATATCTTTTACTTAATCCAAGTACCGTATGTGACATTCTTGTATTCTTATCAACACTTTTACGTAATTGACAAGTCTCAAATCTCATGCTTTTATTTAGCATCTTTGCTTGAAAATAAATGATTTGTTAATAAAACATAAATGCAACAAAGCGTGGGAAAAACTACGTCGATGTAAGCACCGAAAAAAAAAGTTGCCAGGTACCAACAATTTCTCTTTTTTGTATTTCTCCTGAGAAAAAAAATGACTTAAGGTGATTATTTCTTCGGCTATCCTAATTGTTGGACATTATTAGAAGAAGTTTGAGCTTGCCTGCAGCAATGGCTATTAAGAATAGTATTCATCTCCATAATATCCGTCTCAACATCCGTAGCTGTAGGTAATCTTAAACGCCTTCTTCTAATCTTAACTTCAAAATGACCAAACGGGATGGGTTGAAAATGGACGCGAATCAGATATGGCTTGCTAATCATGTTTAGTACACCACTTGTTTAAACAATGGAACCTGATCTTTTTGTTATCTATGTATTTTAGGTGTTCAACAACGCGATGGATGTCCTCTCTGATGAAGATAAGAAATTGCCACAGATAGTTAACGTTCTTCCACTCTTGAAGCGTGGAGTTGGTATTCACCATGGAGGACTTTTGCCCATTCTAAAAGAAACAATAGAAATTCTTTTCTCAGAAGGGTTGATCAAGGCTCTGTTTGCAACAGAGACATTTGCTATGGGACTCAATATGCCAGCCAGAACTGTACTGTTTACTAATTGCAGGAAATTCGATGGAAAAGAGCAAAGATATGTAAGCATATCCTTTAATTAAATTTGGCACACTCTTAATCGTACATCAATCGCAAAATAAGGCAGTTGCCTTGTTTATAAACAAAAACAAAGAGAAAAAGAAATCACAAGAAGAAGAAGAACACCGGTACTAATTCCTTTTGACCTGAAAGACAGACTAAAACGATACGGATATTTTGCCTGTATAAAACAAGGCGTTTTCAACGCTAAGAACAAAGATAAATACAAAATAACCAAAAATTAAGTAAAATTTGAAACCAGGAAAAAAAAACAATATTCAGTTATTTGTGGTGCACAATCACAGTAGCAACATTTTTTTTTTTTTTTTGGGTTTAGATTTTATTTAGTTTTAGGTTAGTTTCGATTTTTCTTTATTTTTATCGTTGAAGACGCCTTGCTTTATTTTGGCAAAATATCCGCGTCGTATTAGTTTTTAATTTTCTTCATTTGGCCGTAGCCCCATTTGTTTTCTCCTTCTTGAGATTTCTTTTTCTCTTTGTTTTGTCTTGGATGGCCAGTTTGGCTTTAAGTCTTTCACTTGTTTATTAAGTATTGGCTTACCCCAAAGTAAATAAATTTTGAAGAGAGGAGCACCCTCCCTCCTCTCACTGTGTGCAGATAAGCTTTCATTCGGATTGTTACTTTAATTATCTTGCGCAGTATTTTATGTATTCAGATTCAGTATTCAGATCTCTTCTCGGTCTGATCTGATCTGTTCTCAATCTGATCTGATCTGTTATTGGTCTTTTCTGATCTGTTATCGGTCTGATCTGATCTGTTATCGGTCTGACCTGATCTTTTATCGGTCTGATCTGATCTGTTATCGGTCTGATCTGATCTGTTCTTGGTCTTATCTGATCTGTTCTGTTATCGGTCTGATCTGATCTGATATTGTTCTGATATGTTCTGTTATCGGTCTGACCTGATCTGTTATCGGTCCTGATCTGATCTGTTCTCGGTCTGACCTGATCTGTTATTGGTCTGACCTGATCTGTTATCGGTCTGATCTGATCTGTTCTTGGTCTGACCTGATCTGTTCTCGGTCTGACCTGATCTTTTATCGGTCCTGACCTGATCTGTTCTTGGTCCTGACCTGATCTGTTATTGGTCTGACATGATCTGTTCTTGGTCTGACCTGATCTGTTATCGGTCTGACCTGATCTGTTATCGGTCTGACCTGATCTGTTATCGGTCCTGATCTGATCTGTTCTCGGTCTTATCTGACCTGATCTGTTATCGGTCTGACCTGATCTGTTATCGGTCTGATCTGATCTGTTCTTGGTCTGATCTGATCTGTTCTCGGTCTGATCTGATCTGATCCCGAATACTTTGCCTGATCAAACACTATTATGAACCTTTTTCCTTCCGCACAGGTAAAGACCAGTAAGAACGAAAAAAAAACAATAAACCAAGACAAATGAAAAAAAAAAATATATAAAACAAATAAACTCTTCTTTACTTATTAGCACACTCTTACTAGTTATAGTTGATGATCAAACAAACCTGTTCAGTTCCATATCAATTATAGAAGCTGGAGATTTCGATTCAATGTAACGATTTGTTCAGAACAACTATTATGTATTAAATACAACCGTATTGTATGGAAAAAGAATTTAAAAAAAAGAAGAAAAACAAGGGATAGTCTTCATTTGGAAAAGAGAAGTGTTGAGATATTCTTTTTTCAAATAAATTAATTGAAATGATAGCAAGTAAATTACTGAACCTAACAAAGGTTGCACAGCGTCACGCGCAGAGTCAGTGTACTAAATGATGACAGTATCATGGATGTCGACATCGACCAACATATCGTGGACATAACCATATATCAACTGACAGTATCCGAGTGAGCAGCAACCATTAAGGCATTCAATGCATCGTTTATGTATTGTTGACATTATTTTTTTTGTTGTGCTTGTGAAAAGAATTAATACTGATACATGCCGAATGATTGATCAATATATTAGAACTTGTGAAAAATTTATGATTTAGGTATAAGAATATTCAATCTTTATTTTTATTTATTATGATTTAATTATAGATTACTTCGGGTGAATACATTCAGATGTCTGGAAGAGCTGGTCGTCGTGGTCTGGACGACAAGGGTATAGTTATTCTTATGCTTGATGAAAAGATTAACCCCACCATCGGTAGAACTCTGATCAAAGGGCAAGCTGATCAACTGAATTCAGCTTTCCATTTGACATATAGTATGGTTCTTAATCTGCTACGTGTGAAAGAAATTAATCCGGAGTACATGCTAGAGCGAAGTTTCTTCCAGTTTCAGCAGTATGCCAATATACCTAAGTTAATACAGAGTAAGTCTAAGTATCATGTCTGTTTTAAATGTTTTCGCAGCGTAAATTGAGGGATCATCCTACTTTTTATAATTGGTAATATGTCCTCAATCCCTAGCTAATCATTTGATGTTATACAAGGAATACGCGAGTATTTCTCTAGAGAGCTTTTACAATCCAACTGGGTCAATTGATTTCCGACCACCAAAGGAGTGTACTTTTTTCTTCTTCTTTTTTGCCTGAAGGCAAGCGAGTATTGCTTTCAGTCAGTAGGTTTTATTCAATGATGACGAATTTTATATGTAGTTTAGCAATTATGCTCTATTTGGTCTCGAGGCTGGGGAATCGACTTGAAGCTTCCAGGAAAGTTTTTTGCAGGAGCGATGTAAGGGGGTCAAAAAAATTGTTCTTGGAGGAAGAGGCAGACTATTTATTATTTGTCCTTACAAACAAGTAAATGCTACGTTTTTTTGTACTTATCATCTGACAGGCTCTTTGGCTGGTTTACTCATGACACTGTAACTTGTTACTTTGTAAATGAGTCGAATTGGCCTTATGAAAGTACCAGTATCACGGTACTAACAAATCTTTGTCTAGCTATTGGTGCAAGATTTGGCATTGCCCCCTAGAAAAATTCTAAAAAAAACTAGTGCAAACCTCAGACCTGACAAAATATGGTAGATTTGGTACCAACATACTTCTGTCATTTCTACAAGCCTACCTACCCAAGGGTTCGTCTGCAGGCTCCCCTTCTCTAGGAAAAATGCAAAATAAAACTAGCCTAAAATGTAATTTAAATTACCTTTAAATATTGATCTTGTCAAGCCAGTGTGGCTATGAAAACTTTTCTATATTATTTGAAGTTCTACCACATCCGCGTTTTCCAATTTAGTCGAGTAATTACTTCTGGAATTGTAAGTCTATTTTAAGTTTTATATTTTCATAGGTATACTTCTCTTGATCTTTTTTTTCGAGGGCTCGTATACCACGTTTACTACCATTGGCTTAATCAGCTAAGACCCAAAGAGAGGAGGAATTAAAAAGGTTACCAGTGGGTCTTGAGCTTCAAAAAAGTACATTTGAGTTCAGACATTCAGGCTATCTATGCAATTTTAGTCTTTTTTTCAATAGGTTTTTTGATTTTGTCTTGAAGGCCTTTTCTCCTGGAACATTTTAAATAAGGTCCTGGACAATATCTGCTCTTTTTAAAGTTGAGACCAATTAAAAATCGTAGGGTTTTGTTTGCTTAAAGTTTTGGAATTCTTTCTAACACTGCTAAGAAAAGACTCTGGGTCTTCGATATCGTTTTTATTGTCCAATGCAAGACTGTGATCCTTTAAGATCTTATTGTTTTACTGTACAAGACCTTTTCTTGGCCCGATGTCATTTAAAACCTTGCCAGAAAAAGGTTTAGAGACTCTGACTTCACAAAGATGTCTACTTGCTTTTGGGATACCTTGTATTATCCGAAGATGCACCTTTTCGCAATATTGTTAGAAATGAAGAACAATAATGTAATAAATTAAATTTTTACATTATTTTAAGAAACAAGGGTTAGGAGATGAAACCGTATATTAATCATAAACCAACAAACACATACAGACCATTACATTTCATAACTCGGACTTATATGACATTTTATTTTTTATAAGAAGTATGATGAAAATAATATGGAAAATAAACTAAATTATGTTAAACCCCTAACCGTTTGGGGACAAGCAAAAAGGTCAAAATTCTGGGGAATGGTTAAATCCTTGACAACTATCTCCCGATTCATTTACTTCGGGCGTAACGTTCAGTCTTGCAAACTTGAAGCGTGCCAATAGCTGAATTTGGCTGCAGTGTGATTCATTACTAAATTGCACATGTTCACTAGATGAATATTTTGCTAATACCACATGAATAAATTATTTATGGTCAGTTTGAATGAGTTTTCTAACTGGTGTAGTAGTTACTTAGGCACAAAACTGGGGGACTTTGATTCCCATCGAATTGGAAAGAATCTTTAAGGTCCAATCAACTTCTTTACTTTCTTTTATGTTGATTAGATTTACAATCAAACGAAAGGCAAAAGATAGCAAATCCAAGGGCTGCCCCGAATCATAGATAATCGACTCATAACATCAGGATATACATAAAGGCTGGTACGTCATAATGCTGTCGTGGGTAAAACCAAAGTGTGTATCTGACACCTTTTATAAATATGAGTTATTGTTCTCAGAAGAATGCTTGCTTGGTTATTGGTTCCTTCATCCCCAAAAAATGTGTTTTTTTTCCAATTTTTAAGATATTTTTGAAGTTCACTTTAAAATAGCCCCCCCCCCAAAAAAAAAAAAAAAATATATATATATATATATATATATATATATATATATATATATATATATATATATATATATATATATATATATATATATATATATATATATATATATATATATATATATATATATATATATATATATATATATATATATATATATATATGGATTCCTGCAGACGCTCCTGATGGTAAAGATAGCAAAATCTACGATATTGAAATAAAATTGAAGTTATGAATCCAACTGAAATGTTACGAAAATCCTATTCGAAAATAATACAATTAAGCCTAAAATAACTAATATTCAGTATCATATAAACATAGCTTGGATTTTCGGAGGAGGCATTGATAGCTGCATGAGATTGAAGCTTAGTTAGGGGGAGTATTCACCATCTAACTCTGATGCTACTTGATATAACTCAATGAACACATTCAAGTCTATGTTTTCTTTCATTCAAAATTACAAAGATTTATGACGCGCCGTTTGATTTAGGGCACGACAATACATCCTTCATAATCAAACCCAAGTTCATAAGGTGCCTCTGCTAGCTCTTAAGACTACCGTATCGTTAAAGTGTCGTAGTAAGGCCTCTGATTTAGTCTTCTCAGGGGTAACTAATAAAAATTATTTTCAGATGTTCGTACAAAAACAAAAGAATATGAGCGATTTGTAGTGCCTCGAGAGGATGAAATTTCAACGTATCATCAGCTTAAGCAGCAATTTGACAATTTAACTTCTGAGCATCAGAAATATATTACGAAACCAGTTTATCTAGTACCTTTTTTGCAAGCGGGAAGAATGGTCTATGTCATCAATAAAAACCATGATTATGGATGGGGTGTTGTATTATCCTATAGGAAGGACCAGATCAGTAATGGAAATAAAACTGGTATGACTGGGGCTGAAGAGAAGGATAGTCAATACATTGCTGAGATTTTACTCTGTGTTTCAAAAACTGCGGCTGATAAAAAGGTAACTCTGACTTATTAGGTTCAATCAACCAAAATTTCGACACGTAGGATGAGTTTTGTTTTGTTTTTCATGCGCGTCGGTTTTAAACCTATGAATTTGGTCGTACTTTCCTAAAGAAATCCTTTTCAACTTTTAGATGTGAATTTCGGACAAAATAAAATATTACCGTTCGAAACGTATTATTATAGAACATTTTTATAGAAAACTAAATATAAACTAAGTTCAGGCTAATGAATTCTAAATACAGTGCATATACAAAATGTATACAAGTAAATACTAAATGTAAACAAAATATAGCCAAAAATATTAGAAGCCTACGCCTTTTTTGCAGTGTGTTAAAACTCTTAGCAGATTTCTAGATAACAAAGAAGTTTTACTGAGACAAAATTACTTTCTCATATATAAATCAACAGTTTGGCAGAATCAAGAGTTGATATTCACTTTAGTCATATATTATTTTAGTAGTGTGGCACTGAAGTGCTGGGGATCACTTCTCCTTTATCTCATCCTATTCAAAGCTTTCGGTTTGGCTGCTTCTAAAAATCTTTCTTTTAGACTTTCTTATTTCACCTTCTGCACTGTTTAGTTGGACTCTCTTTGAGAAATAGGGTCTTGACACATCAGAAGGCCATACTCAGGCCACCTAAGTCGCTCTTTTGTTGCGTATATACTACGTAGAGTTGAACCACTTCGTTCAGAAAGAGTCGCAAAAGGTACCTTATCGACAACCTTTTTTCCCAAAGTAGTCCATTGCCAAATTCTCTGAAGAATATCTATGTATTCTTTCTTTAATACCCATACTCCTGTGTTTGAATTGACTCGTTATTCAAAATTCCAAATTATGATCTTAATTGGGGCTTTTTTTTCTCCTTTGTTCGTAGTTATATTGCTGTCCAAGTAAAGAAACTTGTCCGTCTCGTCAATATTTTCATTACCTTCAGTGCACTTTCGTTTACATCTTCTTGTTCAATTTGCTTTGTCTTCATTACATTTATTGCTGGATTTAGCTTTAGACCTTAACGGATTACCGTTACACTCTTAAAATTATAAAAAGCGCCATTACACTCTTCAACACTGTTCGCGCGAAATCTGAGATTGTCTGCATAGTATAAGTCAAATATATCATAATCATAGCTATTCAAAAGGTATAGCCTCGGCGAAGGGTAAAAGATTCTTTTTTAACGGGGGAAAAGTAAAAAACGGAATAGAATTAAAAATAAATTTTTAATTAAGCCGGTATGTTTCAAATAACAGTACAAACTCATTATGTAAAGTTCTAACCCCAAACTTGTTTTTGGGAAAAATTTTGAAGTCTTAAGAGTCACTAGATAACCTAGAGATTTTCAGCAAAAAAAATTCCAGACGCCCATCTTTCCAGTTGGACCTATCTCTTACCTATCGGTTTTACTTCTTGCACTTCCTATCTTTTTTCCTGACACCTGTAATCTATTCAATTCTTGTTTTTTAATAGTCATGTATATTTCAGAGTATAGCAAATATTAAGCCTCCAGGACCTGGTGAACCAAGCGAAATGAAAGCTGTACCATGTTACCTTCATTTGATCCAGAAAGTATCATCTGTTCGTCTTTACGTACCCGAGGACTTGAAGCCCCTCGATAATAGACAAAGTGTACTGAAAAGTATAAGAGAAGTGGAAAGACGGTTTTCAAATGAAATACCACTTTTAGACTCGTTGAAAGATATGAAGATCAAGGAAAAGGAATACGCTGACATTAGGAAATCAATTGAAGCATTTCAAAGCAGACTGAAACAGCATCCTTTGTATGAAGATAAAAAGGTTGAGGAGCATTATAAACTGTACAAGGAAAAGCTCCAGGTATGTCCTGTGTAATACCTAACACCCAGATGCACCTAGGACCAGGATCTAACTATCATCTAACCCATTCTTAGTAAGACTCATCTGATTAGCTAGTTCAGACTAAGTGAGATAGAAAATATTAACTATATATTTAAATTTCAATACAGTTTTTTTCTATACTGCTAGGATTAATAATGAAGCTCTCTCATTGGCTGGCTTTCGGTTCCAAAACAGTTTAAATAACTTGAGCTAGCTCTAAAATATACTAAATCCTTTTATGAATGGGTCTAGTGTTAGTGAAAATCTCAGTGTTACATAAATCTCATCGGGAAGGAGCATTTAGTAACTTTCCTGGATTTAATCGGCATTCTATTTCAGTTAATAGCTTAAACCGTTTACATCAAGTAATTAATTAGTATAATTTCAATGGATGGCCTATTTTTTGTCCCTGTTCAAGTTGAAACTTGCAGCAGCAATGCCCTTGGCCAAGGAGAATCTACTATTCAAAAAGTTCCGTTTTACGGCATGGGCCCCAAAAATGGGGCAAAAAAGAGCAGGAATACTATTGTTCTGATCAGCTTGAAACGTATGTCCTTAACTCTAAGGACTTTAATGCAGAAAGAAAAAGAAATTATTTCTTCCGAAAACGGGGCCCCACAAAGGACAAAAAACTTTTTCTGAATAGCTTCAAGACCAGCGCCTACATGTCTCTGGGCCAAGGGGCCCTAATGTACAATGAAAAATTAAAAAAGAAAACTATCGATTGCGTTAAAGTGCTGCCTAAAAAGGACCACCACTTTTTTCTTCAGAACAACTCGAAACTTAAAACCGTAAGTCCTTGGGCCGAAGGGACACTAATATACCAAAAAATTGTAGTTTGGAGGTATGGGAAATTCTGAGACTTTATCTTTCTTTAAGTACACAACGTTTAATATTAAGCACTAAAAAACCCTTACTGGAGACAACCCATGGCACACCAAGGTGACAAATCATCGTCCGCTCAATTTAAAATATTTTTCAATGCCTAGTCTAATGGAATGAAATGCAAAATTGTGTACCAACTTACAATATCTGATGGCATTTGCACTCTGTTAGATCCAAAATGATAAGCATTTCGGTATTTGATGGAGCCAAAAACTAATGGAACACAGTCTAACGCAAGGGAATTAAAAACCAAAGGTTTGCTCCAATTAAAATGACTGACAGCATCAGCACCCCTCTATATACAAAATCCTAAGCATACCATTCTTTGGAGTAGCGAAAAGAAAAAGAGATTATTTCCTTTTTTTGTTTAAGATTGGAGCTGAGCTTAAAATTGCCAAAGAAGAATTGAAAAAGGCTAAATCCCTTTTGCAAATGACTGAATTAAAATCAAGGAAACGTATCCTTAGACGAATGGGCTATTGTACTGCTACAGATGTCATTGAATTGAAGGGTCGAGTTGCCTGTGAAATTGGCAGGTAAGAATTTTATTAAAAAAATTTCTCTTGCCATTCCACATTTTAAATAATTTTTTGCATTTAAATTACCAGGTTTTCTAACAAGGTTACTAAAAAGCTCTTTATAGAAATCGAGCCTTAGAATGGCCTCCCATTCCTAGTTTTGGGTAGGTATACCTGATCCAAGCCTGGCATTTACATAGCACTTGGAAGTCCCGCATAGCACTTGCACTGCTACCTCTGAAGTCTTTTGTAAGAGGTATAAAATTCCAATCCTTTGTAGTTCTCAACTTTTATGAATCTACATAGAAAAAACAGACTGAATACAAGTTTTAAGATTTGTTTGAATTGAAATAAAGATAAAGAGGAATATGTGGAGGATGTCTCAGACAGTAATATTTGTCTATAAAGCTCTGATATGAGTCAACCCAGGATAGATTACCCAAGTGAGGCTTACCATGAAATTTGGTTTTGCTTTAAAAAAAGGGAAAAAAATGATCGGTTTTTCTTTATATTGAGAAAACTTGTTGATCTTTTTCTTTCGTCAATGTTTTGGGATAAGGAAACAAATCGTAAAGATTGTAAACACTTAAAAATTCGACCTTTTAGAAGAAGAAAAAGAATAGCGCTTTCTTATGATTTACTTGTCAGGTTATGTGCATGTTCAAGAAAGGCTTAGGTAAGACATTATGACGATTCGATAGTTTTCTACTTAATTTATTTAAAATGTGCTTACCAAACTTAAGTTGGAAATTCTCAAAATAATTGGGAAATTGATGATATTAAAATCTATTTTGTCCGTTCAGATGTTAGTTGGGAAGTTCCTACTGATGTTTGTCAGGGTTGATTTTAAGATAGCTTAAAAAAATGCTAGAGTTTTTCAAATCGCTACGCAAAATTAAGGAGGAAGGTATAATTTTATTTATTCAGGGCCTTTATTTTATGGATGAATCCCGGAGGTTGAATTGTCAATAAGATAAATTAAAATAGATAAGTCTAGCCTGCCAGTCGTTTTTAGTGAACTTTCTTCTTTTTCGTCTACTTCTTCTTTCAATTCTTTTTTTATTGTTATTATTACCGTTTAAGAGTATATTGCTTTCAGGTACGTTCCTTTTACCACTTCAATTTCCCAGGATGTTTCTCGAGTGAGAATAGGATTCAGAGAAAGACCGCTTACTTACTTACTTGTACTTGGATCAGGACACAAGCTATGTAACTCTCCCTGGCGACAGGATCTGGCAGACTGTTAAATTCCACAGGTTGGGTTCATAGGGCAATATTTCGAATCATGAAGGGTCCCATCTGCGACCATGTCTCCGAAATCTGCCAATCGGCTCGAGGTCAGATTTGACAGTGTTGAGCCACGTTATGGTTTCTCCTCCATGTCATTTCCTCCAATTAGGTACTGGTTTGCAGCGAAGGCTTTGATTTGTAAAAGTCTTGGCTGGTCTTCGGCAAACATGGCCGAACCAGGACAAGCAGCGGCGTTGAATGATATTTGTGATGTCGTACTTCTGGTCACATTGTTTGCGGATGATCGTACTTGGGATTCGGTCGCTCAGATGTAACCCCAGTGTGCTCATCGGGCATCTGTGTTCAAAAGTGTTGAGGGTGTGTGCCTCGGCGACTTTTAAGGATCACGTCTCGCGGCCGTACAGTAAGACCGATCGGACTAGGGTATCGTAAATACGGACTTTTGTTTTCTGGTGGATTTCCTTCCTTTTCCATGGCGGCTTCCACAGCTGTGCAAAGACAACGGAAGCTGATGCAATGCGTCATTGGATTTCTTCACTACATCCGCCGTTGATGTCGATTAACGATCCGAATTTATCGGATCGAATTATTAAAAATATTAACGAATTTATTTACAACTTCAGTCTGCCTTTGATTAAGGGTTATAGCGGTAGAGTTTGTATCCGGGGCATTAAACATAGCTTTAGTCTCTTCAATGTTAATATTGAGCCCGAATGGGGCAGGAACTTCGTAGACTTTCAGAATTATATTCAGGGCTTCGTTAACGGATTTTCCAAGAAGAGCAACATCATTCGAATAATCCAGGTCGGTGGTACCGAAATCAGGGCTAACTTTGACTCCGAAGTTTAGCATTGCTTTTTTCATTACCCAATCGATGACAAAATTGAATAGTTGGGAGAGAGTACACATCCTTGCCTCACACCGAACTCGATATCGAATAGCGGAGAAAGTTCTCCGTTGACTTGCATACAGGCTCATGTGTGTTGATAGTAAGCCTGAATGAGTAGTACGATCTTAGGTAGGACATAATCATCTTCCATCGCCATCCAAAATCCTCCCCAGATGACTGAATCATAGGTCGTAATGAAGTCGATGAAGATAGCGACGGTAATTTGTTGATGCCTGGCTCTATGTTCTGAGATCTGTCTCATGATGAAGAGTTGGTCAATACAGCCCATGCTGGCTCAGAAACCAGATTGTTTGGGGTGGGTTATCTCGTTGCGGAATTGGTTAAGCGGGATCATTGCAAAGATCTTTCCCGCAATGCGCATTAGTGAGATCCCTCTGTAATTTTTGCATTCGGTGCGGTCGCCTTTCTTGAAGACTGGCATTATATCTGAGTCTTGCCATTCTTGGGGAAACTGTTCCTGAGACCAGATTGAGCAGAAGAGCTTTTGTAGTTTCTCAGCGAGAATAGGAACAACTTTGTAGATTTCGGCCGGGATGTAATCTGTGCCTGGCGCCTTGTGATTCCTCACCTTCTTGATTGCCTCTTTGATCTCATGTATTGAAGGGGGGGGGGGGGACATTGACATTGCTGTATGGGGCTTGTTGACTAAGTGGTACTGAGTTGTGGTTAGGATTGCTTGGCTGGAGTGCAGTGGCGCTATTATTCGGAGGCGTTTGAGTGGAAGGGATTTTGTGATTGGGGTTCAGTAGCTTCTGGAAGTGGTACTGCCATTTTGCGATTATGTCATCTTTTCTTGACAGAAGCGTTCCATCTTCGCCCCTCGCTCCAGTTGAGATCTTTTTACTTGTTCCAGTTGCTTCTTTTAGTAGTTGGTAAAGCTGTCTGAATGACAAGCAGCCTTCTGCATATCTGCTGCCACGTGGTCTCAGTAGCGTTGTCGGTCGTGGCGGGCGGATTTATGGCATTGTTTTTCTCAGTGTCTTGAACACTGTGGACTGGGTATTTCCGATCTGTTGTTTCTTGTTTAATAGCTTGATGGTGTCTTCTGAGATCCACTTTTTCCGCTTCCGATTTAGCTTGCCAAGGACTTTTTTAGAGGCGGCTGTTATAGTGTCTCTGATCTTCCTCCACTTGTCTTTTATTTTGATGGTGGTTGGTTCATTATCGTCGTCCACGGACAGAATGCCAAAACGGTCGGATAATTCTCTTCTCCGACTGCTTTATCCTGAAGATGTTCTACATCGTATCTCGAAGGAGGTTGCGTTCGTTTCCTGGAGGTGGGCTTTATGACCAGGGAAGCTTTTAGCAGCATATGATCGGAGCCATTCTTCGCTCCTGTGTCGGCTCCACGGTAGGCTCTACAGTTCTGCATAGAGCTTCGAAATCGGGAGGATATTAGCAAGTAATCAACCTGAGATTGGGCTCTTCCATCTCGAGAGTGCCAGGTGATCCTCTGCGATGGTTTGTGCTATAAAAACGTATTTGCCAATACAAGATTATGCTGCTGGGCAAATTCTACGAGTCTCCTTCCACGCTCGCACCTGTCGCCCCATCCAAATCTTCCAACAGCTCTTTGCGGTCTGTCTCGCGGCTTCCAACGTGGGCGTTAAGATTACCTCTCCTAGGATGAGTAGATCACGGTTTGGGACTGTTCTCAATGACTGGATCAGAGCATCGTAGAATCATCAGCCGTAATTTCGTCCGCAGCTCTGGTTGTTGCATAGGCTGAGATGACAGTGATGTTGAACAGGTGACTTTTGAGACGGGCCTTAGCCAAACGGGGTGAGATTGGCTGCCATTCAACTAGGGACTTTGCTGCTTTAGTACTGAGGAGGAGACCAACCCCCGCATTACCAGAGCTAACGCTAGGTTCGGAGTTGAAAAAGTGGAATTCAGATTTTCCTTTAGGGGTGGAGACGAGCGCATCTTGGAGATTTCCATTTAGCCGGGTTTCGGATACGCATAGAATGTCTATGCAATATTATTTGCATTTGCCTACTATGAAGGTCCGGGTCACAGGGCATTTCAGTGAACATACGTTCCAGCACCCTCACTGAGGGATTGTCGATGTTTCAACAGGTGGTCGGCTTGTTCACTTTTCGTCTGGGTCGCAGGAGCCTCCGACGCATCGCTTGCCGAGGGTGCCGTAGCCAAAGTTGGTTTTCTAATTCTTTCTGCCATTTCCATCGATTCGCGGGAATAAATTTAACCGACGGGTCCCCAATCTAACGGCACCCCTTCTGCGTGTTTGCCGGCGTCCGTCAAGGTTAAGTTGACAGGGCCGTTGCCACCCTTCTGCCACAGTGAGCCCACACAGCTGGATTTCTTGCTGAAGATCTAGGGACTGAGAAAGTGCCTGTGGTGCACCTCAGAGACCCACAACCCTCTCTAGGGGGCGGAACAGCAACCTTTATCTACCCAACCTACTCTACAAGGGAACTTAGAAGGGAAAGAAAAAGAACATATCACAGGAATATAAACACTCTGCTTTTCAGTGACAAATTGTATGTTTATCAGTGTTTTCCGTCCAAAATTTGCAATTAGTTGACGTCCCACGGTGTCTCCGCATTTCTCTTAAAAAATCTTCAGCTGATGTGTATATGGCAAGTGCATAAGATATTACTCTGGTGAAAAGATCCTCTTTATAATTCTTCTGAAAGAAGAATTCTTCTTCTGAAAGAAGAAGATCCTCTGGTGTCTGCAGACATTACCTATATCTACTACCAAGGGCGGGCATAAAGTTAAACGTTACCCTTTTTTGCGTTCAAATTGGGCTGAGTACCTTTAACGCTCATTAACAATAAATTAAAGTATTTTGGAAATTCATTAGTGAGTATAATCCATGAAGTTCTCTTTGGCTTTCTTGTAAAAGAAAAAGAAGAAGATAGAAAACTGAATAACGTGGAAATCGCCATAACTCCAGTCCCCCACTAATAAAAATAACAAGTAATTTTACGATGAGGAAATTTATTTAGGGAGTTGGGGGAATAATCCAAATATAATTTTATATGAGGCTTCCGTTGTGCTAGAGGAAAATAGATATTTATAATAATTTTCTTTTTTCAGTGGCGATGAACTATTGTTGACAGAATTGTTATTTAATAACGTTTTTAATGGCTTAGACTCAATACAGACTGCATCACTATTAAGCTGTTTTGTTTGCGACGAAAAATCGAATCAAATGCCACGTCTCGTTGACTCACTCTCTGGTCCTTTGAAACAGATGCAGGTAGCTTATAACCGTACTTTCTTCTTTCTTAGAAACTCTTATTTCCTGTTCTTTTTTTTTCTTCTTACTCCAAATGAAATGCAAAAACAAGCATCATCGCGCAGCCACCTTATTCAAGATTTTTATGAGTATAGTTGATGATCTTTCTCGCTTAGCCCATTTGAATTTCTTAACGTAAACCAAGTTGCTATTAACGATATGCATTAATCGTATTGTGCGTCTGCTAAACGACAAATACAAAAGTAACCAAATTTGGCTGATACAGAAAGATCTTCTATGTTTAGTAGTCTGATTAACTGTAGTTATCATAGGCTAGCAGGGTTGGGGAGTAGGAGCTGGAATGAGGAGGACTCACAAGATCGATTTGTCACTCCTCATTCCTGTTATTATGTTGCACATGCAAACAGAATTGACTAGGATTACTTCTACTTGACCAACAAGAAATTGTGCTAATAAACCAAAGCATTACGACGATAGGAAGAATATTTTCTTGTAAAAACAGTAGATCTCTGATTAGTTATTAAATAAAAAAATAAGTTTTTTCAACTGAAAGTAAGGAGCAACATTAAAAATTAAAACGAAAAGAAATTATTATGTGTATGAGGGGGTTCACCCCCTCGTCAGTACCTCGCTCTTTACGCTAAAGTTCGAATTGTGCTCCAATTCTCTAAGAATGACCCTTGAATCACAAAGGCCGTTTAATTAGAATAAATAGCTCTTTTGAAAGTACTAAAAAAAAGCTTAAGCGTAAAGAGCGAGGTAATGTGGGGGCGAACCCCCTCATATACATAATAATTTATGTTCGTTTTAAATTTAATTTTGCTCCTTACTTTCAGTTGGAAAAACTAGTTTTTTTTAATTCAATTTCTGATCGTTTTTTAAATAATGCTGGGAAATCCAGCATTCATAGAATCCTTCATAGAAAATTCTCTTTCCCCATGAAAAATTCCTCCATGGAAAGATCCTCCCACTTAACCGAAGCAAAATAAGGGCAAAATTAAATTTTAAAACGAACAGAAATTATTATGTATATAAGGGGGTTCGCCCCCTCGTCAGTACATCGCTCTTTACGCTAAAGTTCGAATTGTATTCCAATTCTCTAAGAATGACCCCTGAATCACAAAGGCCGTTTAATTAGAATAAATAGCTCTTTAGAAAGTACTAAGAAAAACTTAAGCGTAAAGAGTGAGGTATTGATGAGGGGGCGAACCCTCTCATCTAAGATAATAATTTCTGTTCGTTTTAAATTTTAATTTTGCTCCTTATTTTCAGTTAAAAAACTTTTTTTTAAGTTCTAATTTCTGATCGTTTTTTAAATAATGCTGGGGAATCCGGCGCCCCCTTTATGGAAAATTCTCTTCCCCTATGAAAATCCTCCATAGAAAGATCCTCCCACTGAACTCGCAACCCTCCCTCCTCCACCAGAAAAAATCCCCCCCTCTGAAAACGTCTGTATACTTCCCAATAACCAATACTATATGTAAACAATGGGCAAAGTTCATAACTTGAAGTTCTTCCCCAGGGGACTGTGGGGAATTAATTCATCTTCAAAGACATTGTCATTAGATTTTTCGAGTATGTTTAACAAAATGGCTGTATCAACATTTTGATCCAGTGACTTTGAGAAAAAATGAGTTTGGGAGTTGGCCTAGTTGCCCTCCAATTTTTCGGTCACTTAAAAAGGGCACTAGAACTTTTAATTTCTATTCGAAAAAGCTCTCTCGCGAAATTCTAGGACCACTGGGTTGATACGATTACCCCTGGAGAAAAAACAACAAAAAACAAACACGCATCAGGGATCTTTCATCTGGCAAAAAAAATACAAAAATCCACATTTTTGCAGATAGGAGCTTAAAACCTCTACAATTGGGTTTTCTAGTACATTGAATCTGATTGTGTGATTTTCATTAAGATTCTAGGACTCTTAAGGTGTGTTTCCTCTTTTTTCAGAAACTAAGGCAAATATTCTCATGCTCATAACTTTTCATGGGTAGGACTAAACTTGATGAAACCTGTAAATTTGAAATCGGCATAAAAATTCGATTGTTTTGATGTATCTATTGGTAAAAAAATTCCGATTTTGTTAGAGTTTCGATTACAATTGAGTCGGGTCGCTCCTTACTTGCAGTTCGTTACTACGAACTGTTTGATTCAGCTATGATCTTTGGCTCATTTAAAGTGAGAATAATCAATTTCGTGTGAAATTCCGGCTAAGCAATAGGCTAGTGTAGGTTGAAATCAAGAGACCTAAAGTTTGAGAAACCTAGTTTGAGTTTCCAGAAACAATTAAAATTCAGCAACATTTAAGCTCTTAATATTAAGCTCTTATTTTAATTAAGACAACCAGGGAATCTGAAAATCCAATGGAAAAAAATGGCCTCAGTTTCTACCCTCTATTTTTGGGATAAGGCGCCCCAACCTGAAATTTCATATTTTAGATAAGTACACAAGAGATCTCTTGTGTACATACTTCTGTATTTGGATAGACAATGTTCTGTCTGAGGGACCTATTATAATGTTTGTGCGAGGAAGAAAAGGAGATGTAACGCATTTTTGGAAAACTAAAAATTTTGAAAAAAAGAAAATAACGAATTTTCATTTATTGAGTGTCTGTACTAAATACTGATCGAACACAGGTATATCTATGTCTGTCGGCAACATCGGTAACGTGAGTATCTTTACAATGTTGAACGATAAATCGATCCAGCATGCTTGGTTTATTGGGTTTAAGTGCTTACTTCATCATTGAGAAAGAAAGCGTTTTATTCGAAGTACCAACTATTTTACTACAATAGAGGCTCTGCAACGTTATTTAGCTGTCAATAACGTTTAATGGTAAAACCCTTTCCTGAAGCACCATTGTCTGTTCAAATTGTGGAATTTTTTTTTTTTTTTTTTTTTTTTTTTTAGACTAACTGTTTAAACCAAACGGTTTTTCGCGATTAGCCCAATACATTTTCCTATCGATTTCCTTCTGCATCTTCCTAACGATTTTTCTATCATATTCCGTTCTCAGGGTATTTAGACGTTTCTGTTTTGTTTCTGTTCTTCTTTCAAATATTTGTATATTTAATTTTGTCAAACTGAAATGGTTGAGAAATAGAGTGTTGAAATCAACAAGTCTTTGTGTCGTATCTTGAATGTGCATAGAATCCGTTTTTGTGTAAACATCCACCTCGATATCAGTAAAACACAACGACAGACATTTTTCAGTTTTTTTTTTTTTTTTGCGGTCCTGTAAAATATTTCCGTAATACAAGACCTTTTGAATTGTCACAATCGATCTGTCTTAAGCGATTCGGATCTTTAACTTTAACGTCATATTATTTGTCTGGCGTTCTTATGATTCTAAATTTTCGCTTTTGTTCTCTATGCTTAAAATTAACAAATATTAAAATAACTTTTTTCCTTCTTCTTGCATTTCCCATCGTAGAGCTTTATATGTGATGTGTCTTTACTGTTTATTGCATATGAATACTTATCTGTATATCTATCTCTCTACTGATTAGAAAGGAAAAATTTCCAAGATTAATTCGTAAACAAAAAAGAAGATTCGTCTACCCGAACAAAAGCTAACCCATGTACCTAATACTACCCAATACTATTCATCATTTGTGAATACTATTTCATCTACCTAAACTGCTTTTAGTAAAACTCTGGTTTGATGTATTTACTGTCGTTAGCGCCAAAATCTTACCTTTCTTTTATACCCAAGTAACACCATAGTCAAACCTCTTGATACAAAAAAAAGATTTATGAATGATACGTGTTATTCCTTGATTTGAACGCCACGCTTGTACTACTGAAGTGGAAAAGTGAAATGGCGAAAAATGGTTGCTATACGAACAACATTATTTAATGAACACCAAGATGCGTCCTGAATTCACGATATCGGACTATGCAACCAATTTTGTGCAAATTAACATCTTTCATCTGCCATTTGCTATTTAATAAATACGACTTCGTTTTTGACGAAGGTACAGGCAATAGTGCGTCCATATAGATCTGAACTATCTTTCGTATAAAATTTTGAAGTTTGGACCTAAAACATACCCTTTCTGGGTTTTAGCCCTTCCTCCCCTCTGCTCTACAATATTTTGTGTGTAACTTTAGTGAAAAATTGGAATGGCAAGAAATAGGTTTGGAAAGTCTATTTCATCACTAATTTGTTCTCAAATATTGTCTACTAGTATTATGTCTTTGTAGCTTTTATCGGGTTCAACATGCAAATAGGGAACTGATGCTTCATTTCCATTCCTTTTCATTTGAAAAAAAATGTTGCCTAGAAAATCTATACTCTGATTGGTGAGTCATAAATCCACGCTTGAAAGTTGAACATAATCCGACTCATCAAATTCCTCACACGTTACATAATTGGCGCTGTAGTTGTGCACGATTTCATTGTTTTCACAAGTCTGAATATAATGTGGCTCAGGCTTTAGCCCCTTTATTTTGTTTATTTTTTAACTTACTTTTGTCCGTATTTTAACACATAGAATCCAAATTCGGCCACCATGCTGTGAAATAAATTTTTTTATTAAATTCTATTCTAAACATTTAGAGTAGCATTTTTTCCCCTTTTTTGTCAAAAAGCTCGACAAATAATTTAAATCAGGAAATTACCACGTTTTCTGTAGTATTTAGACTTTAGGACATTTTTCCTTTTTTGTAACTGTAGGATATTGTGGAAATATTTGAAGGAGCCGCTAGTGTATAACTAAGACTAATACCAACAAATGAAGCATTGTAGTCTGAAGCATATTTCGATCCACTGTTCACTATTTTCCTTTTTTTCTAGCACATTATTTTGCAGAATATTATTGTGGGGCTGCTTCCAATGGAAAGGAGTGTAAAGGGGGTTTGCTTGTAACGCTAAATAAGTAAGAGTTTAAGATCGTTGTTACTATTTACGAAATAAATGATTTGCATTATGTCTACAAAAGTAAATAACAAAAAGAAACTTTTTTCCTATTTACAGTGAAGATATACGTAAAAAATTGCTAATTTCCTTTTCCTCTTAATTTTCTTTTTAGTAATTTAGCTCTTCCCTCTGTCTCTTCTTTTTTAATTCTTCTTCTTATATTAGGATCTTGCGCGGCGGATAGCCAAAATCAGTAATGACTGTAAGCTGGAAGTGCAAGAAGATGAATATGTTGAAAAATTCAAGCCTTATCTAATGGATGTTGTTGCTGCCTGGTGTAAAGGAGCGCCATTTGGAGATCTTTGTCAGATGACAGATATTTATGAAGGTAGGGGGAATCATCGCTTTTTGGGCGTGACTTCATTTCGGGCGTGTATGCGATTACTTTGTGCTACGGCATAAAATTGCTTTACAATGTCTGGCAAACGACGCGACTGTAATTCGGACCCTGTGAGCAAATTTCAGACGAAGGATAATACAATTTAGGCAAGAATTGAAAAGAAACCTTTGAATATATAGAAGTATATTTATTAAATGTGAAAAATTCAATGCGAAAATGCCATCTCAAGTTTCTCCTTATAATTTTCTTCTTGATAAGTTTGATTGTAAATTCTGCAAACAAAAAAATTAAGTATTTTACTGCTATTTCACCGCGAATAAATTACCGTCAGGGATTTCAATCTCCGGTAACGCGTCGCAAGAGCGAACAAAAAAGGCAGTATCATGTGACGAAATTCCTTTGTCACAGAAGCTTCTACAGAATTTCCACCTTCTTTATTTAGTATTCTTTAATTTGCAAACTCAATTTAGTTTTGAAAGTGAAAATGGTGCCATTATAGTGGATATTAGGGGTTGTAGTAATCAACTTAGGGGTATGTAAATTTGTTTTCCATTCCCTTTGTATGGGTTGTGGTATGAGTTTGATTAAGTATATAAGAAACTAGTTCCCAAATAAAGAATAATTTAACCTGTGAATCACAGTTTCGTTGACCTAGCTCAACTACTTGTCTTTAAAATGCCAGAGAGAGTTTGTTCAGAAAGTAATCGTTTATCCTAGGCATATGGTCAAAAGGCGATTGCTATATGGATTTGAATTACTTTTTAAATATTAATCGTTCAATAGCTAAATCGGTCCGTTAACCTTTTAAGTACTTGATTTATTTTTAACTTTTTCAAAAAAAAAACTACAAATAAGAGGATATTTTGCACTGTCAAAATTACAGTAGATGAATGTGTCAAAAGCACTGTCAAGCACTGTCAAAATCAATCACAAAAGCACTGTCAAAATCAAATCCATCTACTAGTTATGGGGACAATTCTGACCGCATAGCTTTGATGTCACCGAGAAATTCTCCATAGCAAACTTCTCTTTCATATAAATTTGGTGATTACCATAATAAATTCTTAGTCAGGTTTTTGCATACAGGAAATTTGTAGTGAAAAAGGAAAAACTATATACACATATTCGCTGTTATCTTACGATGGACATCCAGCAAGCAATAGCCTAGCCCAGTCACAATTCAATGGAAAAGTGATATAAAAATAACCTGCCTTCTATGGGCCATTGCCTCCTCTTAATTACTAATATCTTGATATGGAATAGTCGCATATGCGCATTCAATAAAAGAAAACGGATTATAATTTAAAGGAAACAAGTATGCGCTGTTGATTTGTGCCGAAACTACTTCCTTTAAAAAAAAAAAAACTGTTATTTGAATTTTCCAAAATTGCCGTATTACACTATTGGTGTCGTTTTTCAGGGAGCATTATCCGTTGTATGCGACGACTAGAAGAACTACTGCGACAGATGATTCAGGCTGCAAAAGCCATTGGAAATAACGACCTCGAAATCAAATTCACTGATTCGATCAAATTGATCAAGCGAGATATTGTGTTTGCTGCATCTTTGTATCTATAAATTTATTTGGCTTTTATGGAACTCCCTTGAGAAAGGAATATACTTTTTACAGAGAGTTACTCTTTAATATATATATATGTATATTGGGAGGCAATTGTTTCTTTGTGTTATGTGGTTTTTTAATGTGCTTTGTGTGAGTTTTTTTGTTGAAGGGGTTTTCTTTTAATATGTAGAAAGACCACGCATTCGTGAAAGACCACAACTGAAAAATACAGCTTTTTAGAAGGTGAAATAATTATTTTCGACATTTATATTGCTTAAGGCGTTCAGAGGCCAAACTGACCATATCAATAAAACAAAAGTGGATTTTTTTCTGGTTTTAATTGACATTGACCATACCTTATGAGTATTTTTCTCAATTTATTGTAGTTTTCGCGTGTGCTTGTGTACTAAGAGTATTCTGAAGTGTAGTTCAGAATTTTGAATGGGCTTCTGAAGAAATTACCTACTGTTTGATGGTAAAAGTTGATTATTTTTTGCCCCTAGCTTTTGGAGAATATGCTTGTGAATCTACTAAGTTAAGAGCCAATCAAAGATTTCAAGGACATCATACTCTAAAAAAAGATAAAACCAGACCCTTCCAGACCTTGGTTTGCACCCCCCCCCCCTCAAACCCCAGTTTACCCCCCAGCTGAAATTTAGTTTCTTCTAAAATCTTTTCAAAACTGAGATAAATCTGCATAATTCAAGCATCAACAGTATCAGATCAGTTTTTTAGTACATATTTACCTTTATAGTACTTTTAAAGTACTAAATAGTACCTTTATGGTACAAATCAGGTGTTTTTTTTTAGTTTTTACTGTCATTTTCACTTGGTTTTGAAAAAATTAGCTCCAATTTTTGAAAGAGTGAATTTCGCTCAATTAGGACGATTATTATCGTAGTTGAATTAAACATGTAACATTTACTGTCATTCTGCCGAAATAGCGCGCTCAGAAATATGACCACTCAATGCAGTTGGAATTATCTTCTTTTTATATTGCTTACCACTTTAAATATTACTTATTTTATTAAAACGTTAAGTTTCTATTGTTCCCTCGAGTAATGATAAACCCTTGAATACTAACAATGAAAGCAGAGTTGTACCGCCTGGTCTCGAACTTTGCACCTATCATAATCGCAGTTGCTCATTTAATCTATCAAATAAATAACAGTCAACAACTCATCCGTCAATAGTAAAAAAAAAAAAATCAGTAAATACATCGCATACTGATTTGACAATCTAAAGGAGTTTTTTTGGTTCGCAAAGCTAAAATTTCTATCCTGCACCTTCCTTTCTTCTCAAATTTCAAAAATAGGTTATTACTATATGCCAAAATTTAAGTGACACGAACAGAGAGTAATTTAAGAAACTGATAACATTATCTGTAACATTTTTTTTTTTTTATCTCATTTTGTATATGTTGGATTTTTATTTTGAGAAAGCAATAGATGGGATCCCAGGGATGACGCCCCTAGAGAGATCATTGCAAGTGGAGATGCTGCATACTACAGAATTGTTCATCCAACACTCAGTGCGGGTTGTCTCCTCTAGCAGGTCCAAGCATACTGCATTAAAACGGCGGAACTATTTGAGATTGCTCGTGAAAGTGAGCGTCGTAGTTATACTTGTTGATTACGCCTCATCTTTTAGACTTAAAACTGAACAAATTCACTTAAGCTTCAGTTGTCCAGCCAAGGCATATTAGGTTTTAGTATATTTTTCACAATTGGAAGCAGGCATGAATGCACAAATTTTTTTCGAGAGGTGAGGGAGCAAATTTAGAAAAAGGGCCGGATGGGTTTTATACAAAATAAAATAAAACAATTATGAAATTCTCAAAATGACTTGTGACATAGCCACCTATTGAATACATATAACACAATTTGTGTTTTGTTCGAAAGAAGAAAAAGATGGTATTTGTTGGTGGCTTCAGATCAAATAAGATAAATACTTTATAAAAAAAAAACTTGAAAAACCACATTTTCCAAATGGACTAAAAATGGGAAAATAAATTTTGTGATTCTAAAGATGATATACATACTTTAAAACGTGGTGCTGATTTTCAGTCAACTACCTATTGATATCTAACTATTTAAAATGCGCATCATGCTTTGAAGCATGTATATCAAAAGTATTCTTTAGAACCGAATTATTTTCCCCTTTTTAGTCCATTTGTAAAACGTGGTTTTTTAAAAGTTTTTTTTTGTAAAGTGTTTATTTAATTTTTGATCTTAAAGTGTGCCTACTTAGCTCTTCAGTACATATCGTACTACATTAAAATCACGAAACATGACCATTTCATACGAGAAACATTTACAGTTACAATCCAATTTAAGGATAATAATCAACTCACGATAAAAGTATTTGGACAAGCATTCTTGCCTTTAAGTTATTTTTACGTAGGAGCAGAGACATAAAACCGGTGCAAATTCTTTATCTCGCCACTAGATGTATCTGCGTTGTTTCATAACAGGAATCGAAGTAATTAAATTGTTACTAAATTTTTGTATAATTATGTATTTTTGAGATTCAAATATATCAGAATATTAAAATGTTAGACAAAGCAAAGCTGTATACAAATTTTGAGCCAAATCGGACGAGAAGAAGGGCTCGAAATAAGCATCTCGAATTTTGGCAACAAACAGACAGAGAAAGGAAGTTAAGTAAAATTTTATAAATTATCTGTCAAATCACGTTATACTGAAATGCAGTTGACACTGGAGAAACATGAAGATGAGTGAGTTAAATACCAGACGCACATAATAAAAAAAACGCGTAAACACGTACAATAATTTTTTCTAAGTAATTTAGAAAATAATCAACTTGGGTAGTGAAAACAGTGGCTAATACCGATATTTGATTGTATATCCAAATGACAGCAAGATATTGGCAAACCTTTCAATATGTTGTTTTTACAACAAAAATTAAAAAGAAATTGAAACTCCTTTTTTATTGATATCCGATAATACGGATAGGAATTTAAATGTTATATAGGTTTTCTATGAAAAGTGAAGAACAAGAATTTATCACGCTTAGCTCTTACATTTTCCACGAGTATTTTCAAAGTTTCTAAAGAAAAAAAAAATCAGTTTTATATATCTAGTTAATCGAAATCTTGGCAAAACTCAAAAAGTGAGAAAGGATTAATGAAAAGCTGTAATTTTCCCAGTCAGGTGAACATTGCACACACGGTAAATGTCGGGAACAGTTTATTGAGCGTCAAATTTCTACCGAAAAAGCTCTCAAAACTTTTGATTCTGCCTTTTCCGAATAATTTTGTTATGAGTTAGCCTATGAGCAGTAGGTGGCAATTCAGCCATCAGTTTCAACCCGCATTGTATGAGTACGTAGCGCATAATAACGCCTTTTGAATTTAAGAGTTAGAACTATCTGCTTAAAAAATAATTTATAAGAAATTTGGTTTCTTTTCAATCAGGTATGTTTTAAGTCAACTCTCTTAATACAAATCTAAAGTTATGTGCTACATTTCTGTACCATGACGCTTACAGCTATTTACTCCACTATCCAGAAAAATGAGGGAAGAGACATATATTGGAGTTTCCTCCATTGATCGTGCATCCACCGTAGCAATGGTTGAGATTGGCCATGAATTGGAAAACTCCTGACGCATACTATATGCCAAAATTAAGCCACATTATGCGGGTACTTGCTCTGATTTTTAAGTTTTTATTTTGTTTTCATTTTCCTTTGCAGTACCTGAAATAAACATGCTTGAAACCCTTATTTTTTTCTCTCTTGTCAAGTCTGAAAAAGTGGACTGAATATATATATATATATTTATAACTAACCAATATTGGTACTTGTTAAAAACGAAACACACTCAAGAATTATGCTTAGGTTATTTCTCAGAAAACCGGTTTCATAGCCACAAATGACGGGTGACAGAATTCATTGGACTTGTATAATTTGGGCTATATATTTGCACATTAAGGGGGGACGGGGTTAGGTTAGGGGCTCTGTCCAAATACTTTACCACCTCCCCTGTAATGTGCAAATACATAGCCCAAATTATATTATTATATAACTAAAGGTTATACGAAGCTTAAATTTCATTAGGATTAACCTACCTTCACTCTTGGGTGTCTTTCGTTGAATTAAAAAGTACCTCAATATTTTACGAAGCCTTAAAATTAAACCTGACAAGATACTGGAATTCAGACCCCCCCCCCCCAAAAAAGCAAAACAAAAAAACAGTGAGATCTCCCACGTTCTATTTTCCTTAAAACCAGCATTTATGGACGCAATTTAAATTCCTCTTGCAAATTGTTATATTCATAAATTACATAATGGTAAATTATCTGTTACTTTCGGGATTCTCCCAATCGGCGACGGGTGTAATATATTTTATTTTTATTTATAAGCTGAGAGTCAGATTTCCTGGACCCTTTGTTACAAATGATGAGATTTCAATAATTCCAACGAGAAATAGTAAGACATAGTGAGTATGTAAAAATCGTATATATAAAAATCGAATATAAAAGTAGAAAATTTAAAACTCTTCAACTTTTAGTTGACCACCATGAACCTGTGACATAATAATTTGAACATGATCAACAATAGATTTAACAGGCTCCCGCCATTGATCAAACTTACCGGTCTTGAGCAACCGGAGCAAATATTTGACAAGGAGGTCAAGCACATACAGTTTTTTGTTATGAATCAGATCAATAAAGTATTGTGTCACTATGCTTATATCTTCTGATTCCGGTTGATCACTGCATTGAAGCCATTCTTCCAGGAAGCGTTTGACATCTTCCAGTTTATATGCGCCAGCCAAGTTAGGTTCCTCTGTTCGCAAGGTATTTTCTGATTCACTCACTTTTTCTGCTATGTTTTGTTGTTTGATTTCGGTGTTTTTATGAAATAACGCCTAAAATACGACAAAATTAGCGCAAGACCTGGTTCATGTTAATGCGTTTCCATGGAAAGACACACGTTTTTGCAACATCTAGCAAGCTTTCACCGGCTAAACCAACCCTTTTTGCTATACAATTGACGCATAGCAGGTGCATATAAATATTTGTGTAGAGCCGAAAGTGATTTCTGTGGAGCTAACAAACGCATGGAAATGGAACAAAGCGAGAAGCTAATATGCGCTGCTTAAGAATACATCGAAAGATACCCGGACCATTTCTACCTTCAATTCAGTGTGACGTTCCAATTTTGTTGTGTTTAGTGTTGCGTTTTGGCTCACCCAGTATGGTGTACCGACGCACGCAGCCAAATCAGTGACGAATTATGTAACTCTAACTTAAAAGCTTCAGTTATGAAACCAAAGCTGTTTCCCAAGGTGCTGTTAAAATCGCCATTTATCTTACTATAAGTAATTGGTAATTTTCCGTAAGACCCAGCCAATATTTTATCCAGAAACAATCTTTCAATGGTATACAACATGTAACAATATTTTTGGAGTATTTTGCAACCAGAGTTAGTTGGTTTTCAGATGCACACTAGCAAGTAATTTTTTTTGTACCTGGAGCATACACACAAGCATCTATATCTCATACTGAATATATCACTATGTTTCACTGAAAGGTGGTAAGTTTTATTTGTGGTTCGGTAAGTGCCTCCTGTTTAGTTTCGCGGTTGGGGGATCCAGCTGAAAGTCTCAAGAATTTTTTTCTTTTAGGGGGTCGGGATGGGTGTACGGGGACCCGAAATTTCGTGCTTGAGGAAAGGGGCGAACTTTTTTTTTTCTCAGGTCTAAAAAGAGCATACGCTACGGCTACTATGATAGGATTAAATACATATCAAATGAATTGTGAAGGTGTAAAAAGTTGACTAGCCAAGATTGAGTGTGTTTTTATGCAGTTGAAAAGACCTGACTGGATTTAAGGATAAGTTACGGAACTGAGGTTAGGATACTAGACACCACAGTAACAACAGTGATTGAATGATTTATGGCTTTGGAACGTGGGCGTATCGAAAGTTTGATAAAGTTGAAGATATGCTAGACGTCTTCTAGAGGAATCATCTAAGGATATTTTTAGGTATGTTCTTCCATTATTCTTTTTTTTTCTATAAAAAAGCTTTACGAAAGTTATGGATCGATCCCGCTTTCCAGGGCAATGATGAAAAAGCAGTGAAGATGATTCGGTCACGGTCTGCGTACGGTAGGTTTCCAAAAATGTGGCTTTTGGTAATCCAATCCGGGCAAAACGCAAAAGAAGGACGGCCTTTGAAAGGCGAGGAAAAGGCTATAAAAAAAGATTTAAAGAGAGTAAGCATTTTACGGGAGAAAGTGAAGTTCTGGACTATCCCTACAAAAAAAAAACGTTAAAGAGATTCCAAACACAAACCTTCACGCTAGTCTGACCCGCCGTTGATGTCCCCAAATTTTTCTTCCTCCCTCGCTTAGCAGGGCTAATTTTCTTTCCTGTTTTTTTCGGACTTTTACTAGGACCAGGTCTAGGCTGAGGATCAGGACGAATTAGCTCATTACGAATTTCCTTTTGTAGCTCTTCTGGAAGCTCCTTCAAAACAGATTTGTCTACCTGAAAATAAATAAACAAATTTTAATAATGAAGTATGTTTCTAATCCTAAAGCCTTCTTTCGGGAGATTTTTAAAAGGTTCTACGGAGTCTAGAAACATTCACGATGATTCTACAGAGTCTAGAAACATGCACAATTAATATACTGCAATCAAGTTGAGAGCAATGCGACAAGTCCTATAAATCTCGAATCTTTTTTTTATAATTTTGCATTCGTGAGTATAAAACTAGTAAATGTCCATTTACTAGTCAATGTGTTTAAAAAACTGACGAGATGAGATCCCATTATATATAAATGTTATTTCAGATTACTTCAAAGTGTTTGATATCGCTAGACAAGAAAGCTAGTGACCCGGGAAAAAAAAATCAAAGAAAGTCCAAGACATTCAAGAATATTCATCTTTTGAAAAATGTAATTACACGAACAAAGGTGGCTGAAAAAATACCGGCACCAGTGATGTCAAATCTCGAAACTATAGGAGGGGAGGAGGGGGGGCAAATTTATTCTTCAAAATATAGGAGTAAATTTTATTATTTTCTCAATGAATTTACAGAAAATCATTACCTGATAATCATTGATGTTTTTACATTATATGGGGGGGGGGGGAATGTTCACGTCCACTTGATGCCACTGCATATGCCAAACAATAACAGGATAAATTTAAAAGACCAAAGAAGTAAAACCACATTTCAAGGGGCTCTGGCATGTAAGTTTCACTCATTGCCTTTCTAGCTTGATTGAGTGGGTAGAGCAGT
Organism: Artemia sp. Qi Xiang Cuo; assembly: GCF_049724085.1. NCBI lineage: Eukaryota > Metazoa > Arthropoda > Branchiopoda > Anostraca > Artemiidae > Artemia > Artemia sp. Qi Xiang Cuo. The sequence goes on along the minus strand of NC_142807.1, from coordinate 46,256,956 downwards.
ATTAACTGGTAGCAATATGTCGGAGACAAAAGACCATTTCGACCGCCGTGTGGACGAGCTTTAGAGTTTGATTTCAAAGCTTCAAAATAAAAATAAAGTACTGGGAGCAGAGAATAAACCGCTAAAGACTGAGCTGGTCCATGTCAAGACTACTGCCCTGTGATGGGAGACATACTCTCGAAGAAACAATATTTTTATTCACGGTGTTTAAGCTTCGCAAGGAACAGAACATCCCCAAGAAACTGTATTGACATTTTTTTCAGTCCAAGCTTGGAATTACTGATGCTGATCTCTAAGATGCACATTTCTAAGAAGACGGCTCCCTTCCAATCTGGAGCTGGGCCAGGAGTTCGAATTAATTCACAAAAGCAGAAAGCTATCGAGCATATTTTGACTAGCCTCTCAGACACTGAACGCTCAATTATTATGAAAGAATTTTGAAAGCTAAAAAAAAAAAACGGGTTTCAGTGTGTCAACAGACTTTCAAGTATGAGCTTGGTAACAGAAGAAACGAATTGCTAGCGCTAGGGTATAAGCGAAAATGTTCCAAATCGACCGCAGAAAAGGCTGCAGAAATGCGTGTTGTCCAGCAAGGAATAAGACTGTGGTTAGATGCAAGAAAGCTATGAACTCACAATGGACTAAATTTCAAGACGATTGCTTTGATCCTCTGAAGTTGGCAACAGCCGTGACACCAACTCTGATGCCTGAAATGTTATCAGTCTGATTTTTTTTCCCCTTTTTTTGATAATTTTGCCGGCTGTAGTTGAATGGATAAAGGAAAATACGACAAAATAGTTATGTTACGTTTTCCTTTTTATTTCTTTATTTATTTTATATTATGGCTACAGCAGCAGAAATGGGTAAGATTGTCATTGATGAACTTTTTTTTTGTCACTTGCCGAAATGAGCGGTTTGTTTTCCATAAATATTTCAATTTTCCTTTTTTCTGTGGTAATGCATGTTTATTTACATCAGTATTCTTTTTTTTTGTTAAAGTTTCGATGAAGTTCGTTCAGGTGTGTACATTTCTCACGGCTCTTCGCTTTGCTCCGAGATGCGAGCATGTTCCCCAGAGTTTTGGGTAAGTTTTAAGTTCCTTTTATCCCCGAGGCCCACTACATTGTAGTTTTTTTTTTTTTTTTTTTTTTTTTTTTTAAGAAATTTTAGACAGTGTAATAAGTAATGAAAATGATTATTCTTTTCTTAGTGAATGTTTTTTCTCGAAGTAAATATTTTCAGTGATGAATATGCCCCAGTTATGCTCCGAACCTCAGCTCAGTATAGTTCAGTTTAACTGCCAAGGATAATGTTCGTCACTGACAGATTTAAGGGGCGAAAGCAGTCCAAGTCGCTTGGCTATCTCTTCAATGTTAAAGAAATTTTGTTTGTTTAAAGAAACAGATATATTAGAGAACTTAAATTGTGGTTCACCTGATTTGGGAGACTAATGGCTATCATTTGGTCAGGATGACTTTTTTTTTCTTATGCTCCCTCTATTTTTTAAATGCATTTTTATACAAAAACTCTTTTGGCTTTGTTCAAGAAAACGTTATTAACAACTTTAATAAAATTCATACTAGCTTGAAAATATTTTTAACCCAAACTATTTGTTCAGACAGTTTATGTTGATTTTACTCAATTAAAGGCTTTTTTTTGTTGGGTATGAAAATTGTTTGGACAGATAATGGTCGCATTTTCGCGAAATTACCCAGCCAAATCGCACGGAGTCGGTTCTATAGCCTAGCTGATACTTATTGATTTTGTCATAGTTGATTTAGTTAGATGTATCTCATTTTTTTTTTGTACCTCTGTTGTTGTTACCTCTGTTTTTTTTTTTTTTTTGTTTTTTTTTTTTTTTTTTTTTTTTTTTTTTTGAGTGTATGCTTTAAGGATGATTTGTGATATTTCTCACTTGCGATTTCTAGAGTGTAATCCTTTTAGAGTAGGAGATGTTCTTTATGTTGATTTTGTTCAAGTGCTGATTTTACCCCGTAAAGAGATAGTTGTTATGTGGATGTAGAACTTTATAATAATGTATTTGCAACCATCGTAAACAAACCTTCGGGTTTTTGTAGATGGCCGCTGTAAATTTGTTTGTATTTTTTTTATGCTAAATAAATTAATTTGAATTTGAAATTTGATAATTTGAATTAGAATTTTATCCTTTGTTTTTTTTTTCGCTGCAATCGATTTGGAGTTACGGAACCCTCAAGTTGAACAAGGGTTGTTTAATTTTTGAGTCAGTGTTGCAATGAACAGGCGCCGTTGGATAAACATGCCGTATCCGCTGTATGCCGTTGTTCAAAACTAATCGAAATATATCAAGGATTGAGCAAGTTCTATTCAAGAGATTGAAAAACTTTTTGAGCTATAGGAAAAAAGCGCAATAAAAAAGGACTTAATTTAATTAACCTGCAAAAGGGTAGGAAAAAGTTAAAAAAAAAAATATACGTGAAACGCGGAAGACCAGGACTTCCAAAGTATTTGCTTGACTTAGAGGAAGTATCTCTCCAAGAGGAAACCATTATAGAACCACCGAGACTAAAAACAATAATAGGTGGCCGCAATTTAACTTCTGAAATCTTGAAGACCGCTCGCGGATAGTCAATGTGCCTTATTTTCTGAAAAGCTACGAAGATCTTGTAATCAAACATATGTAAGTACGAACTTTTAATTTTATAGAAAAATAATATGGTTTTTCAGCCTAACCCCAAAGGTGGTTACCTTAACCACCCCCCCTCCCTCCAAAAAAAAACAAAAAACAAAACAAAGAACTCTAGAGGCTCAGAATAATTTAACAGTACTTATTTCGAAAGCGGTAAGTACAAGAGAATTGTATTGCGAGAACAGATAGGCATTTTATCGGGTAATGCCTAGATGCTGTATAAACATAGGTTAAGAATTTAATATATGCTATGCTTTACCCCCCATACCCACTAATGTGCAAATATATAGCTCAAATTTGCTTCTAAACTATTATATTTTCATCCTATTTTGTTTTATTTCAATAGCATTAACGAAACTTCACTTCTCTTGTACTTACCGCTTTCTTAACAAGTATCAATTTAACGCTTTTGCTGGAGTGTCATTTTATGGGTATTTTCCGTACTAGATTTGAAACTACTGTTTTTTAGTATTTTTACTGAGAAAAAAAGAAAAAATTCGGTACTTGTACGATATCACCCTGACAGTGGCGGATCCAGGGGGGAGGGTGTGTGTGCCCTCTCTAGCGTAGTCTAAAGTAGTGTAATTTACTTAATTAACTCAAGTTTGCGTTCATTAAACTTGCTCATAACGCAAGTTTATGGGATCAACCTATTTTGCACCCCCCCTAAAATATTTTTATCGGATCAGCCTATTTTGCGCCCCCCTAAAAAAATTCTGTATCCGCCCCTGAACCCTGACCTAATATTCTACCTCTAAGTCGAGCCTGTATCTCTGACGCTCAATTCTAATGAAATATACCTAAGTATGACAAAAATGTAATACTTTAGAAACGAATTTGGGCTATATATTTGCTTATTAGGGGGGGGGGTAAAGCATAGTGGGTCGGAAAGTAAAATTTGTTAGGTACAATTATTTTACATATTATTAATAAAGAATTTTTTTGTAAATTAACACTGTACAAATACTTTACAAACACCCCACCCCCCTTAGGTGCAAATATATTGCCAAAATTATATTTTTCCCATCTATTCTGTCACTTCTCTTTGTCTTGTCTCATGCTAAGCTGAAAGAAACGAGCGAAAAAAACCGGTTCTACAATGTGTCAATGGATGAACCACTTGAGTGGTCACGGCTATACCATACAAGTAGCCTACCTAAAATTCTCTTAAATCTTGAAAAAAATCTATGCGGGTATCTTATTTTATTCTTAAACAAGGAGTTCTCACCCTTTCCGATGTTTTCGAAAATTGGTGCCCATGCACGTGCCTGCAATTTACTTTTATTTATTTATTTATTCATTTTTGGATTTAAGTTTGATGTCTGTCAAAGTAAAATGCATAAATAAAGACTTGGACTCAGGGATGCCTTGATTTGCTGCAATAAATTTGCTTGATTTTTAGGTGGAATCCCAGTATGTGACATGCTTTAGAGGTTACCATTTGAGATATTCGCGTGCTTCAACTAAGGGTTTACCAAGATACAGCTTGGCAAAGGGATAGTTATCCGTACGAAACCAAAGAATCCGTGTAATACTTCTTGGTTCCCGTAAATAAAACACAATATCAACTGTGTGCCGCAGTTCCTATCAATCGAAGCCAGGGATGAATGCGAGAACTCAAAAATCACATGAAAAAGTGAAGTGCCAATTTTGGAACCAAAAGCTGAAGCTGTCGACCTTGAAATTTAGGAATAAGACTTTTTGCTGCCCAAACGGCTCTTGATGTGGTTATTACCCATAATCTTATCTATTGTTCCTTTTACTTGCCTAATAACTTGAAGCTTATTTTTTTTATCAGTCCCTGCTCCCTTTAATCCAAGTCTGAACTTTTTCTAATCGCAGATGGAACAAAATTATCCTGAATATTTGGAGAAATACCTACTTTTTAAAGTACCGCTCTTTACGCTAAGGTTTATTAAGACTTTGGATGTTTTGGCCATGAAAACATCCTCCCCTCCATAACTACAAAATATATAAAGAACCCCCTTTTAGAGTTTTAAGGAAATTTCTAGTCGTTTCTTATAAGTCGAAATGTATTGCAAACCAACCAACAAGGGATGGGGGCATTAATTTTCGGGGGGTCTTTCACGGGAGGAAGGGTATTTTTTTTGGGGGGGGGGGGCTATACTAATTTCCGTTTTTACTGCTGTGACAAATTTAATCTCATCCCATGAATTCCCCCCCCCCAATGTCAAATTCTTAGTCAATGTCTTGTTTCAGGTGCCAAGACATACAACTTATCGCAAAAATGATGTTCGACAGAGAGTTCAGGGCTGGATTACTTTCACTTTTCATTTTAAAATGTGAATCGTGCAGTGAAGAGGTTACTTTACACACTGAAATGCCACCAGCACCGAAAAAGACATCGATACCATCTCGCCAATCACATAGTTTGGAATCAGATTTAAACCCAGAAGAAAAACAGACTAAAAAAAGCAAAAAAGAACCAATTTTACTACAGAAAGAGTAGCCAAAAGACGAAAGGTCAGCGCAGGGACAATAAATGTTAGCACAGAAGCAGTAGTTTGCGCAACAAGCACTTGTATGAGCCATACCCAAATTCAGGAGTTTTTTTTTACACTTAGTTTAAACTGTATGTCGCGAAAAGTTTTTATAAAATATAAAATGGACATTGATGAGAACTTGGAAAAAACACTTCATAAATTTTACTGAACAATGGCAAGATTGAGCGCAGAATGGCTATAAAGCAGGCGAAAAAACCGACATGCATGGTTCAGTGGAGACTTGTTTTATACTTAATGGTGGCTGATGTACTAGAAAATATCGCAAAAGGTTTTCGACCTTGTCTGGTTGCGGAGTCATCATTTGTTTTTGTCCAAAAAAACTCGTACATATTGGAATTAGAAATAAATACTGTTGCATTTGTATGAAGCATCGAAAGAATGAAAACACTTTGCTTCCCGACCCTACGTGTTTTATGAAGTGCCAGGAACCAAACACAGGTATGGAATCTGATATTTTATTCAAGGCATTTCGAATCGCTCCAATTATGCACTCTTTAAAATATGTTAAATTTATCGCTAATGGCAACTCTAGTACCCACGTCGAGCTTACAGTCAAAGTACCGTACGGTAGATATATCGAAAAAATTGAGTGTGCCAACCATGCATGTAAGAGCCTAAAAAATAGGCTTTATATGAAGCAAAAAGAAAACCCCGATTACAGGAGGCTTCTTAGTGGTTTAAAAATAAAGAAAATGTGCGGCTTTGCAAGAATTGCAATTGCACGCACAACCAAAGAAGGGAAAGGGGTCAAAGACCTTGTAAATGAGCTGAAAGCGATACCATTGCATTTCTTTCGCGGTAATCATAGACAGTGCCCAGAATGCTGCAAAATGACAGGAAAAATTGTTGAATTCAGCGAAGAAGGTGCCCCAAGAAATATTTTTCTTAGTCATGTGTATTCAGCCTTTGACACTTTAACTAGAAGAGCTCGATTTCTCATCGGAAACAGTACTAGCAACCTTGCAGAGTATTTTATGAGCATAGTTGCTAAGCTTATCGGGGGAAAAAACATAATGGTGACAAAAAGAGCCCGATACACAACGCGTGTTACCGCTGCGGGCATAAAATATTCTAAGGGACATTTTGGCCGTTTGAATATTTTTCGCACAAGGTTTGGATCTACACCAAGTCGTGTGTTTGAAGCGACTTGCTGAGCAGCGGGCCCGAAGGGCCATAAACAAGCAGACTAGGAAAGCTAAAAGACGTCTGTTTGGAAAACCATTTAAGAAGAAAGTTTCGAGACCCGACAAAAACTACGGCCCGAATGCAGGTGTTCCAGATTTAGATCTTGATTCTCTTGAAGATGCAAAAAGTGATTTTCTGAACCGCGTTCAGTGTACTGACTTAAAATTTCATGAAATAGAAGAAGCAATCGACTTAGGATAAACTGTATTGACGACAGATGCCTGGAATACAGAAAAAATAGGATAACTGCGTCAGTAGCTGGAATCATTTGTAAAAGACGGACAAATACTGTTGCACCGTTAGTGCGCCAACTGCTTTATTCCCAAAACCGCCAGACTAAAGCAATGGAACATGGGCAAATGTTCAAACAAATAGCTATACCGGCTATTGAGAAAAAGATGAACTGCAGAGTTCATCCTTCGGGACTTTTTCGTCATACTAATCACGGATATTTTGCAGCCAGACCTGATGGAGTGGCCAATTTATTGTCTCGTGACACGGCGGTTTTAAAAGTGAATTCTTCTTTCAGTGCCAAAAATTTAAATATAGAAGAATGAAGGCTATCCCAAAAAAATATTTGTCGTGAAAACAAAAATCTTAGAGTGTTGTAACATAGATTCTGGCTATTTTGTTATTTTTTTCTGCAAAGGCGATTCGTTTATTGAGAAAATCAATCGTGACAAAGAATTCTGGCGGAAAAAATGCTACCAAAATTGCAAAAGTTTTATCTTGAAGCAATATTGCCAGAAATAGTTGACGCAAGATAGTTGACCGAGAAATATGGAAATACGAGAGCCGTTTTTATAAAAAGAATTTGAACAGTATTAACACTCACGACAGACAAATAATTTCTACTATTCGAATTAAATAAAAAAAAAAAAAATAACAACAAAACCAAGTAGATAACTGCGAATACCACACTTACTTTCCTTGACAATAAATAAAAGTTCAAATAGGGATAAATCGTTTTAATAGACAGTAATAACACTTACCTTGGTAGTATTATTAGTAAAGATGGTGGGAGCAGTCAAGATGTTAAATATAGAATAGCCAAGGCTCAGGGTGTTTTTTCACAGTTAAAAAAGTCTGGAAGAATAGGAAGATAAGTCTGCAAACCAAGATTAGAATCTTAGAAGCTACAGTGATGACAGTGGTCAAATATGGCTCAGAAGCATGGACGCTCCGAAAAGCGGATGAAGATTTGCAGATGATGAGATGTTTTCCAGAGAAATTGCTTAAGGATTGTTCTGGGTACCCGGCTGACTGACCGTATTTCCAACAATAGGCTATGCGAAAAATGTGGTTCAATACCGCTCTCTATAATGAAAGAAAGGTTGAGGTGGCTAGGGCACATTATGCGGATGAAATATGACAGATTGCCGAATATTGTTCTTTTCAGCCAACCGTCTAGGGCTAAATGGAAAGCAGATTGTCCCCGTCTGGGGTGGGAAGACGTCATAAAGAAAGATTTAAAGGAAATGGGAACTTCGTGGGCGGGTGTAAAAAGGGAGGCTTTGAATAGATTGGCGAGGAGGAGGAGCGTGCGTAGCTATGTTGGCCTCAGGCGGCTTGGTGCTGCGGTGAGTTGTTAGTAGTAGTAGTAGTAATTGACAAAAAATACTAGATATTTCTGTCAAATTTACAGTGACAGTCATCAGCAGAAACACTCACATCTATTAAAAGGATTTATCCCTATTTGAACATTTCTCTATCGTTTTTAACTGAAGTTTTTCAAGGGAAATTAAGGAACAACGTTAAAACTTACAACGGACGGAAATTCAACGTACACGAAGGGGGTCGCCCCCTCCTCAACACCTCGTTCTTCACCCTAACGTTTTTTAGTACTTTAAAAAAATATTTTTATTGTTCTAATTAAATGACCTTTGTGTTTTATGAGTGGTTATTCACTTTATGATTAAAATTTCTAATTAAATGACCCTTGTGTTTCATGAGTCGTTATTAACTTTAGCGTAAAGAGCGAGATTTTGACGAGAGGGAAACCCCCTGTATATACGTAATAATTTATGTTCCTTTTAAGCTTTATTGTTGCTGCTTACTTTTAGTTAAAAAATAATTTTTTTTTAGTTTAATTTCTGGTGGTTTTTTAAATAATGCCAAGAAATCCGGCTCCACCTCCACGGAAAAATTCCCCCCTCCCCAGATAGATCCTCTAGACAATTCAATCCTGGTGAAAAATTTACCCCGGACAATTGCCCTTAACATCTCCATCCTTAAAATTTACTCGACAAAGGGAAAGTAAGACAATAAAAAGAATTTCGTATAGGAATTTCGACAAATTTCCCTAGTATAAAATTTCCTAAGAAAATTTCACCCCTCGCCTCCCTCGGAAAATTCTCTCCTCATGTAAAATTTTCCCTGCGGAAAATCCCCAGAGCAGAAAATTCACCACCCCTCCCTCACCCGAAAAATGTATGCCAACTTCGCAATAAAAAATACTATACGTAAACAATGGGCAAATTTTATAACTTAAAGATGCATCCCCAGGGACTAAGGGGGCCATATTCTCTCCATGGTTAGGGCATTATATCTCACAATTTTGATCGAACGATTTAGGGAAAAAGGGGCGGTGAATGTCAGGGGGAGGGCTAATTGTGCTCCAATCTTTTTGGTCACTTTAAAAGGGCACTGGAACTTTTAATTTCCATCGGAATAAGTCTTTTTCCAATAATATAGGTCTATTGGTTCGATACAATAACCCCTTGGGAAAACAAACAAAAAATTACAACAAATAAACACGTATCCGTGATCTTTCTTCTTGCAAAAAAAAAAAATCACATTTTTGCAGAAGGGAGCTTGGAACTACTACAACAGGGTTCTCGGATACACAGAACGTGATAACATGATTTTCATTAAGATCTCTTGACTTTTCGAGGTTGTTTCTCCCCCCCCCCCCTTTTTAGAAATCAGGCAAATTTTCTGAGGCTCGTAGCTTTTGATGGGCAACACTAACTATCAACATAATAAGCCGATTCTTTTGATATAATTATTGACACAAGAATTCTGATTTTTTGGTTTCGGTAAAAATTAAGCAGCGTCGCTCCTTACTTACAGTTCGTAACCACAAACTATTTGATTCAAGTTTAAATTAGACAAAAATCTATGAATAAGCCTTGCAATTTGTACTTAACATTAGAAGCTTACGAAATAAGTCTCTGTAGTTAATTTGTGACGGAATTCATGATGTTTTAACTTTTTTTCCATGACATTTAAAAGAAAATTTCCATATTTCTTCGGATTCAGTAGAAAGGGGGGTCCGACTCGTGACAGTACAAAATTAGGTTATCAAAAGAATGTATCTCCTATCAGTACACCATATTTGGGCATGGAATCCCCAGGGAGAATGATTGTTTCCAAGGAGAATTGTCTCCGGGACGAAGTTTATTAATATCTTTGGAGTTCGACCAGGAGAATTGTTTCCGGGCGAATGTTTTGATCTTAGCGATGAAGAGATTAACGCGTGAAAGGGTTTCCCATTAATTTGAAATGTGACAGCGCAGGGATGCCAAAAAACAAAAGGAACACGCATAAATTACGTTTAGGGGTTATTTGGGCAAAACCGTTTTAGACATTTTAGGGAATTATTTCGGCGAAACAGTTAGGGACATTTTAAAAGATGATTTTAGAAAATGTTTTAGAAGAGGTTTTGAGTGTGGTCGTTATAATACACAAGTTCCATTTGAACAGTGTCGTGAGGTCCCTACCCCAACCCCGAAGGAAGCCCCCAACTTGAAGTACTTATCTTTTTCACCCACAACTATACTTTACAGCTTTTTGGATACCTCAACACCAAGAAATACCTTTCAAAAGGCATTTCAGAGCAAGTTACTTTCTTAATGACCATTCTAAACCCATTTTCCAACTTGAAGTACTTATCTTTTTCACCCACAACTATACTTTACAGCTTTTTGGATACCTCAACACCAAGAAATATTTTTCAAATACCATTTCAGAGCAAGTTACTTACTTAATGTACATCCTAAACCCATTTTACAACTTGAAGTACTTATCTTTTTCTCCCACAACTTTACTTTACAACTTTTTGGATACCTCAACACCAAGAAATACTTTTCAAAAGACCATTTCAGAGCAAGTTACTTTCTTAATGTCCCTCCTAAACCCATTTTACAAATTGAAGTACCAATCTTTTTCACCCACAACTATACTTTACAGCTTTTTGGATACCTCAACACCAGGCAATACTTTTCAAATGCATTTCAGAGCAAGTTCCTTTCTTAGTGACCGTCCTAAACCCATTTTAAAAATTGAAGTACCCATCCTTTTAGCTTAGAGTTTTAGTTTGGTTTAGTTTTAGTTAAAAGTTTAGAGTTTTTAGCTTAGAGTCTTAGCTTAGAGTTTTTGTTAGAGTTCTAGTTTAGTTTAGTTTTAGTTAAGAGTTTAGAGTTTTTAGCTTAGAGTCTTAGCTTAGAGTTTTAATTAGAGTTCTAGTTTAGTTTAGTTTAGTTACAGTTAAGAATTTAGAGTTTTAGCTTAGAGTCTTAGCTTAGAATTTTACTTAAAGTTATAGTTTGGTTAAGTTTTAGTTAAGAGTTTCGAGTTTTAGCTTAGAGTCTTAGCTTAGACTTTTTGTTAGAGTTCTAGTTTAGTTTAGTTTTAGTTAAGAGTTTAAAGTTTTATCATAGTGTCCTTACTTAGTTTTTTGGATAGAGTTTTTGTCTAGTTGAATTACGCTTGATACTTTATCGTTTTAGCTTAGAGTCATACTTTAGAGTTTTACTTAACGTTTTAGTTTTGCTAAGTTTTATTTAAGAGTTCAGAGTGAGACTTAGATTAGAGTTATAGTTTAGTTTAGTTTTATTTAAGAGTTTAGAGTTTTTTAGCTTAGATACTTAGCTTAGAGTTATTGTTAGAGTTCTAGCTTAGTTTAGTTTTAGTTAAGAGTTTGGTGTTTTAACTTAGATTCATAGCATATAGTTCTTTTTAGCTTTCTAGTTTAGTTTAGTTTTATTTAATATTTTATAGTTTTAGATTAAAGTCTTAGTTGAGAGTTTTAGTTAGAGTTATAGTTTATTTTAGATTCAGCTGAGAGTTTAGTGTTTTTATATGAGAGTCTTAGATTATATTTTATTTTGAAGTTTTAGTTTAGTTTAGTTTTAGTTAAAAGTTTAGAGTTTTTAGCTTAGAGTCTTAGCTTAGAGCTTTTGTTAGAGTTCTAGTTTAGTTTAGTCTTAAATTAGAGTTTTTTGTTAGAGTTCTAGTTTAGTTTAATTTTAGTTAAGAGTTTGATGTTTTAACTTTGAGTTTCAGTTAAGAGTTCTAGTTTAGTTTAGTTTTAGTTAAGAGTTTGGTGTTTTACCAGATAGTCTTAGCTTCGAATGTTTGTTAGACTTCTAGTGTATTTTATTTTTATTAAATAGTTTAGAATTTTATATTAGATTCTCAGCTTAGTGTTTTTGTTATAGCTCTAGTTTATTTTAGTTTGAGTTAAGAGTTTAGAGCTTTTAGCTGATAGTCTTAGCTTAGAGTTTTTGTTGAAGTTCTAGTTTAGTTTAGTTTTAGTTAATAGTTTAGAGTTTTAGCTTAGAGTCTTAGCTTAGAGTTTTTGTTAGACTTGAAGTTTAGTTTAGTAATAGTTAAGAGTTTAGAGTTTTAGCTTAGAGTCATAACTTAGAGTTTTACTTAAAGTTGTAGTTTAGTTAAGTTTTAGTTAAGGGTTTGGAGTTTTAGCTTAGAAACCTAGCTTAGAGTTCTAGTTTAGTTTTAGTTAAGAGTTTGGTGTTTTACCTTAGAGTCTTAGCTTAGAGTTTTTGTTAAGAGATCTTGTTTATTTTAGTTTTAGTTCTGATTTTAGAATTTTACCTTAGAGTCTTAGCTTAGATTTTTTATTAGAGTTGTAGTTTATTTTAGTTTCCGTTAAGAGTTTAGAGTTTTAGCTTATAGTCTTAGCTTAGAGTTTATGTTGAAGTTCTAGTTTAGTTTAGTTTTAGTTGATAGTTTAGAGTTTTTAGCTTAGAGTCTTAGCTTAGAGTTTTTGTTAGTGTTCTAGTTTAGTTTAGTCTTAACTTAGAGTTTTCTTAATAGAGTTCTAGTTTAGTTTAATTTTAGTTAAGAGTTTGATGTTTTACCTTTGAGTTTCAGTTAGAGTTCTAGTTTAGTTTAGTTTTAGTTAAGAGTTTGATGTTTTACCTTAGAGTTTTAGTTAGAGTTCTAGTTTAGTTTAGTTTTAGTTAAGAGTTTAGAATTTTAGCTTAGAGTCTTAGCTTAGAGTTTTTTGTTAGCGTTCTAGTTTATTTTAGTTTTAGTTAAGAGTTTAGAGTTTTTAGCTTAGAGTTTTTGTTGAAGTTCTAGTTTAGTTTAGTTTTAGTAAATAGTTTAGAGCTTTAGCTTAGTCTTAGCTTAGAGTTTTTGTTAGAGTTGAAGTTTAGTTTAGTAATAGTTAAGAGTTTAGAGTTTTATCTTAGAGTTATAGCTTAGAGTTTTAATTAAAGTTGTAGTTTAGTTAAGTTTTAGTTAAGAGTTTGAAGTTTTACCTTTAAGTCCTAGCTTAGAGTTATAATTTAGTTGAGTTTTAGTTAAGTGTTTGGTGTTTTACCTTAGAGTCATAGCTTAAAGTTTTAGTTAGAGTTCTAGTTTAGTTTAGTTCTAGTTAAGAGTTTAGAATTTTAGCTTAGAGTCATAGCTTAGAGTTTTTGTTAGAGTTCTAGTTTATTTTAGTTTTAGTTAAGAGTTTAGAGTTTTTAGCTTAGAGTCTTAGCTTAGAGTTTTTGTTGAAGTTCTAGTTTAGTTTAGTTTTAGTTAAAAGTTTATAGTTTTTAGCTTAGAGTCTTAGCTTAGAGTTTTTGTTAGAGTTCTAGTTTAGTTTAGTTTTAGTTAAGAGTTTAGAATATTAGCTTAAAGTCTTACCTTAGAGTTTTTGTTAGAGTTCTAGTCTAGTTTAGTTTTAGCTAATCTTTTAGATTTTGCGTCTGATATTCATTGCTTAGATTATAATTATTTTTTCTAGTTTAGTTTAGTTTCATTTAATATTTTAGAGTTTTTGCCTAGAGTCGTTGCTTAGATATTAGGAAATACTTGTAGTTTAGTTTAGTAATAGTTAATAATTTAGAGTTTTAGATCATAGTCTTAGATTAGAGTTTTAATTAAAGGTGTAGTTTAGTTTAGTTTTAGTTAATATTTTAGAGTTTTAGCTTAGAGACTTAGCTTAGAGTTATAGTTTAGTTTAGTTTTAGTTAAGAGTTTAGAGTTTTTTAGCTTAGAGTCTTAGCTTAGAGTTTTTATTAGAGTTCTAGTTTAGTTTAGTTATAGTTAAGAATTTAGAGTCATAGCTTATAGTTTTAGTTAAAGTTATAGTTTAGTAAAGTTATAGTTAAGAGTTTAGAGTTTTACCTTAGAGTCATAGCTTAGATTTTTAGTTAGAGTTCTAGTTCAGTTTAGTTTTAGTTAAGAGTTTAGAGTTTTAGCTTAGAGTCTTAGCTTATAGTTTGTGTTAGAGTTCTAGTTTAGTTTAGTTTTAGTTAATTAGCTTAGAGTTTTTGTTAAAGTTGAAGTTTAGTTTAATAATAGTTAAGAGTTTAGAGTTTTAGCTTAGAGTCTTAGCTTAGAGTTTTTGTTAGAGTTCTAGTTTAGTTTTAGTTAAAAGTTTTTAGCTTAGAGTCTTAGCATAGAGTTTTTGTTGAAGTTCTAGTTTAGTTTAGTAATAGTTAAGAGTTGAGAGTTTTAGCTTAGAGTCTTAGCTTAGAGTTTTTGTTAAAGTTGAAGTTTAGTTTAGTAATAGTTAATAGTTTAGAGTTTTATCTTAGAGTATTAGCTTAGACTTTTAGTTAAGGTTAAAGTTTAGTTTATTTAGAGTTAAGAGTTTAGAGTTTTAGCTGTGAGTCTTAGATTAGAGTTTTAGTTTAGTTTACTTTTATTTTAGAGTTTATAGTTTTTTAAGCTTTGATTCTTAGCTTAGAGTTTTATTTAGAGTTCTAGTTTAGTTTAGTTTTATTTAAGAGTGTAGAGTTTTTAGCTTAGAGTCTTATCATAGAGTTTTAGTTAGACTTCTAGTTTAGTTTTTTTTTAGTTAAGAGTTTAGAGTTTTACCATAGAGTCTTAGCTTAAAGTTCTAGATAGAGTTGAAGTTTAGTTTAGTTACAGTTAAGAATTTAGAGTTTTAACTTAGAGTCATAGCTTAGAGTTTTACTTAAAGTTGTAGTTCAGTTAAGTTTTAGTTAAGAGTTTCGAGTTTTAGCTTAGAGTCTTACATTAGAGTTTTTGTTAGAGTTCTAGTTTAGTTTAGTTTTAGTTAAGAATTTAGAGTTTTAGCTTAGAGTTAAAGCTTTGAGTTTTAGTTAAATTTATAATTTCGTAAAGTTATAGTTAAGAATTTAGAGTTTTACCTTAGAGTGATAGCTTAGAGTTTTAGTTAGAGTTCTAGTTCAGTTTATTTTTAGTTAAGAGTTTAGAATTTTAGCTTAGAGTGTTAGCTTATACTTTGTGTAAGAGTTCTAGTTTAGTTTAGTTATAGTTAAGAGTCTCAATTTTTTAGGTTAGAGTCTTAGCTTAGAGTTTCTGTTAGAGTTCTAGTTAAATTTACTTATAGTTAAGATTTTAGAGTTTTACCTTAGAGTCTTAGCTTATAGTTTTTGTTAGAGTTCTAGTTTAGTTTAGTAATAGTTAAGATTTTAGAGTTTTAGCTTAGAGTCTTAACTTAGAATTTTTGTTAGAGTTCTAGTTTAGTTATAGTTAAGAGTTTGGTGTTTTACCTTAGAGACTTAGCTTAGAGTTTTAGTTTAGTTCAGTTTTAGTTACGAATTTAGAGTTTTAGATTTGAGTCTTATCTTAGAGATTTTGTTAGAGTTTTAGTTTAGTTTAGTTTTAGTTAAGTGTTTAGAGTTTTTAGATTAGTGTCTTAGTTTAGAGTTTTTTGTTGAAGTTCTAGTTTAATTTAGAGTTTTAGCTTAGACTTAGAGTTTTAATTAGAGTTCTAGTTTAGTTTAGTTTTAGTTAAGAGTTTAGAGTCTTAGCTTAGAGTTTTTGTTAAAGTTGAAGTTTATTTTAGTTATAGTTAAGAGTTTAGAGTTTTAGCTTATAGTCTTAGCTTAGAGTTTTTGTTAAAGTTTAGTTTTACTTAATAGTTTAGTGTTTTAGATTAGACTCATAGATTAGAATTTTAGTTTAGTTTAGTTTTAGTTAAGAGTTTAGTGTTTTTAGCTTAGAGTCTTAGTTTACATTTTTTGTTGAAGTTCTAGTTTAGTTTAGTTTTAGTTTAGAGTTTTAGCTTAGACTTAGAGTTTTAATTGGAGTTCTAGTTTAGTTTTAGTTAAGAGTTCAGAGTTTTTAGCTTAGAGTCTTAGCTTGGTTTTATTTAGAGTTCTAGTTTAATTTAGTTTTAGTTAAGAGTTTAGAGTTTTAACATAGAGTATTAGATTAGAGTTTTAGTTAGAGTTAAAGTTTAGTTTAGTTACAGTTACGAATTTAGAGTTTTATCTTTGAGTCATAGATTAGTCTTACTTAAAGTTATAGTTTGGTTAAGTTTTTGTTAAGAGTTTCGAGTTTTATCTGTGTCTTAGCTTAGAGTTTTTGTTAGAGTTCTAATTTAGTTTAGTTTTAGTTAAGAGTTTAGAGTTTTAACTTGGAGTCTTAGCTCAGAGTTTTTGTTAGAGTTCTAGTTTAGTTTAATTTTAGTTAATAATTTGATGTTTTACCTTTGAGTTTCAATTAGAGTTCTAGTTTAGTTTACTTTTAGTTAAGAGGTTAGTGTTTTACCTTAGAGTCTTAGCTTAGAGTTTTTGTTAAAGTCGAAGTTAAGTTTAGTAATAGTTAAGAGTTTCGAGTTTTATCTTGGAGTCTTAGCTTATAGTTTTTGTTAGAGTTCTAGCTTAGTTTAGTTATAGTTAAGAGTTTAGAGTTTTACCTAAAAGTATTAGCTTAGAGTTTTATTTAGAGTTCTAGTTTAGTTTAGTTTTAATTAAGAGTTTCGTGTTTTACCTTAAAGTCTTAGATTAGAGTTTTAGTTAGGGTTGAAGTTTCGTTTAGTTTAGATATAGTTATGAGTTTATAGTTTTAGCTTATATTCATAGCTTAGAGTTTTAGTTAGAGTTATTTTTTAGTTTATTTTTATTTAAGGGTTATAGCTTAGAGGTTTAGCCTAGAATCTTAGCATAGAGATATAGTTAGAGTTGAAGTTTAGTCTAAACTATCATAACCAAAAAATTACACAATATTGCATAGAAATACCAAAACCATAGGTTAGATTAGGTTAGAGGTTAGGTTTCTCCACGTTAGGTTAGATTAGGTTAGCTAATCATGAGCGCTCATGATAAGCTAACCTAATCTAACTGCTACAAAGTCGACATGGGGGGATGTTCCAGCGAGTATAGTGAGGTTAGGTTAGGCGTGGGGGGGGATTTTCCGACGAGTATGGTTAGGTTAGGTTAGACTAGATTAAGTTAGGTTAGATTAGATTAGGTTAAGTCAGGTTACGTAAGTTAGGTTAGGCTAGATTAAGTTATGTTAGGTTAGCCAGTAAACATCTCTCCATGTTTAAGTTAGGTTAGGTTAGGCTAGATTAAGTTATGTTAGGTTAGGTTAAGTTAGGTTAGGTTAGCCTACGTAACTAAAACTCTAAGCTACGACTCTAAGCTAAAACTATAAACTCTTAAGTAAAACTAAACTTTAACAAAAACTCTAAGCTAAGACTCTAAGCTAAAACTCTAAACTCTAACTATAACTAAACTAAACTTCAACTTTAACAAAAACTCTAAGCTAAGACTCTAAGCTAAAACTCTAAACTCTTAACTAAAATTAAACTAAACTAGAACTCTAACAAAAACTCTAAGCTGAGACTCTAAACTGTAAACTCTTAACTAAAACTTAACTAAACTAGAACTCTAATTAAAACTCTAAGTCTAAGATAAAACTATAAAATAAAATAGAACTTCAACAAAAAACTCTAAACTAAGACTCTAATCTAAAAACTCTAAACTCTTAACTAAAACTAAACTAAACTAGAACTCTAACAAAAACTCTAAGATAAGACTCAAAGCTAAAACTAAACTAAACTCTTAACTAAAACTAAACTAAACTAAAACTCTAAGCTAAGTCTCTAAGGTAAAACACCAAACTCTTAACTATAACTAAACTAGAACTCTAACAAAAACTCTAAGCTAAGACTCTAAGCTAAAACTCTAAAATCTTAACTATTACTAAACTAAACTAGAACTCTAACAAAAAATATAATCTAAGACTCTAATCTAAAAATCTAAACTATTAACTAGAAGTAAACTTAAATATAACACTAACAGAAAATCTAAGATAAGACTCTAAGCTAAAAACTCGAGACTCTTAACTATAACTAAACTAAACTAGAACTCTACCACAAACTATAAGCTAAGACTCTAAGCTAAAACTCTAAACTCTTAACTAAACTGAACTAGAACTCTAACTAAAACTCCAAGCTATGACTCTAAGGTAAAACTCTAAACTCTTAACTATAACTTTACTAAATTATAACTTTAACTAAAACTCTAAGCTATGACTCTAAGCTAAAACTCTAAATTCTTAACTGAAACTAAACGAAACTATAATTCTAACAAAAACTCTAAGCTATGACTTTAATGTAAGACTCTAAATTATTAACTAAAACTAAACTAAACTAGAACTCTAACAAAAAACTTTAAGGTAAGGTTCTAATATAAAACTTGAATCTCTTAAATAAAAGTTAACTATACTACAACTTTAAGTAAAACTCTAAGCTATGACTCTAAGCTAAAACGCTAAGACTCTAAGCTAAAACTCTAAACTCTTAACTATTACTAAACTAAACTTCAACTTTAACAAAAACTCTAAGCTAAGACTCTAAGCTAAAACTCTAAACTATTAACTATTACTAAACTAAACCTCAACTTTAACAAAAACTCTAAGCTAAGACTCTAATCTAAAAATCTAAACTCTTAACTACTACTAAACTAAACTAGAACTTCAAAAAAAACTCTATGCTAAGACTCTAAGCTAAAAACTCTAAACTCTTAACTAAAACTAAACTAAACTATAACTATAACAAAAACTCTAAGCTAAGACTCTAAGCTAAATCTATAAACTCTTAACTATTATTAAACTAAATTTCAACTTTAACAAAAACTCTAAGCTAAGACTCTAAGATAGAACTCCAGACTATTAAATAAAACTAAACTAAACTACAAGTCTAACAAAAACTCTATGTTAAGACTCTAAGCTAAAAACTCTAAACTCTTAACTAAAACTAAACTGAACTAGAACTCTAAGAAAAACTCTAAGCTATGACTCTAAGGTAAAACTCTAAACTCTTAACTATAACTTTAATAAACTATAACTTTCTAAGCTAAAACTCTAAATTCTTAACTATAACTAAACTAAACTATAACTCTAAGCTAAGTCTCTAAGCTAAAACTCGAAACTCTTAACTAAAACTTAACTAAACTACAACTTTAAGTAAAACTCTAAGCTAAGACTCTAAGCTAAAAATCTAAGCTCTTAACTATTACTAAACTAAACTTCAAGTCTAAAAAAAACTCTAAGCTAAGACTCTAAGCTAAAACTCTAAACTCTTAACTAAACCTAAACTAAACTAGAACTTCAACAAAAACTCTAAGCTAAGACTCTAAGCTAAAAACTGTAAACTCTTAACTAAAACTAAAATAAACTAGAACTCTAACAAAAACTCTAAGCTAAGACTCTAAGCTAAAATTCTAAACTCTTAAATAAAACTAAACTAAACTAGAACTCTAACTAAAACTCTAAGCTAAGACTCTCAGGTAAAACACCAAACTCTTAACTAAAACTAAACTAAACTAGAACTCTTAACTGAAACTCAAAGGTAAAACATCAAACTCTTAACTAAAATTAAACTAAACTAGAGCTATATAAAAAAAACTCTAAGTTAAGACTTAGGGAAACTAGAACTATAACAAAAACTATAAGCTAAGACTCTAAGCTAAAAACTCTAAACTTTTAAATAAACTAAACTAGAACTTCAACAAAAACTCTAACCTATGACTATAAGCTAAAAACTCTAAACTCTTAACTTAAACTAAAATAAACTAGATCTCTAACAAAAACTCTAAGCTACGACTCTAAGCTAAAATTATAAACTCTTAACTAGAACTAAACTAAACTAGAAATCTAACTAAAACTCTAAGCTATGACTAAGGTAAAACACCAAACACTTAACTAAAACTAAACTAAACTATAACTCTAAGCTAAGTCTCTAAGCTAAAACTCGAAACTCTTAACTAAAAGTTAACTAAACTACAACTTTAAGTAAAACTATAAGCTAAGACTCTAATATAAAAATATAAACTATTAACTATTACTAAAATAAACTTCAACTCTAACAAAAACTCTAATATAAGACTCTAAGCTAAAACTAAAAGCTCTTAACTAAAACTAAAATAAAATAGAACTTCAACAAAAACTGTAAGCTAAGACTCTAAGCTAAAACTCTAAACTATTAACTAAAACTAAACTAAACTAGAACTCTAACAAAAACTCTATGCTAAAACTCTAAGCTAAAACTCTAAACTCTTAACTAAAACTGAACTAAACAAGAACTTTAATTAAAACTCTAAACTAAGACTCTAAGCTAAAACACTAAACTCTTAACTAAAAATAAACTAAACTAGAACTCTAACTGAAACTCAAATGTAAAACATCAAACTCTTAACTAAAATTAAAATAAACTAGAACTCTATAAAAAAAACTCTAAGTTAAGACTAAAATAAACTAGAACTCTAACAAAAACTCTAAGCTAAGACTCTAATCTAAAAACTCTAAACTATTTACTAAAACTAAACTAAACTAGAACTTCAACAAAAGCTCTAAGCTAAGACTCTAAGCTAAAAGCTCTAAACTTATAACTATAACTAAAATGAACTAGAGCTCTAACAAAAACACTAAGATAAGATTCTAAGCTAAAAAACTCTAAACTCTTCACTAAAACTAAACTAAACTAGAACTCTACCTAAAACTCTAAGATATGACTCTAAGCTAAAACTCCAAACTCTTAACTAAAGCTAAACAAAACTAAAACTCTAAGCTAAGTCTCTAAGGTAAAACTCCAAACTCTTAACTAAAACTTAACTAAACTACAACTTTAAGTAAAACTCTAAGATATGACTCTAAGCTAAAACTCTAAACTCTTAACTATTACTAAACTAAACTTCAATTCTAACAAAAACTAAGCTACGACTCTAAGATAAAACTCTAAACTATTAACTAAAACTAAACTAAACTAGAACTTCAACAAAAACTCTAAGCTAAGACTCTAAGCTAAAAACTCTAAACTCTTAACTAAAACTAAACTAAACTAGAACTTCAACAAAAACTCTAAGCTAAGACTCTAAGCTAAAAACTCTAAACTCTTAACTATATCTAAAATAAACAAGAACTCTAATAAAAACTATAAACTTATGCTCTAAGTTAAAACTCTAAACTATTAACAAAAACTAAAATAAACTAGAACTCTAAATTAAACTCAAAGGTAAAAAACAAAACTAAGAACTAAAATTAAAATAAACTATAGCTATATGAAAAAAACTTTAAGTTAAGACTAAGGTAAACTAGAACTCTAACAAAAACTACAAGCTAAGGCTCTAAGCTTAAAAATCTAAGATTTTAACTAAAACTAAACTAAACTATAACTTCAACATAAACACTAAGCAAAGACTCTAAGTTAAAAATTCTAAACTCTTAACTAAAACTAAACTAAACTAGAACTCTAACAAAAAACTCTAAGCTACGACTCTCAGCTAAAATTCTAAACTCCTAACTAAAGCTAAACTAAACTAGAACTCTAACTAAAACTCTAAGCTATGACTCTAAGGTAAAAGACCAAACTCTTAACTAAAATTAAACTAAACTAGAACTCTAAGATAGTACTCTAATATAAAACAATAAACTCTTTACTAAAACTTAACTAAACTACAACTTTAACTAAAACTATAAGTTATGACTCTAAGCTATAACTCTAAACTCTTAACTATTACTAAACTAAACTTCAAGTCTAACAAAAACTAAGCTACGACTCTAAGCTAAAACTCTAAACTATTAACCTACAAAACTAAACCTAAACTAGAACTTCAACAAAAACTCTAAGCTAAGACTCTAATCTAAAAACTCTAAACTCTTAACTAAAACTAAAATAAACTAGAACTCTAACAAAAACTCTAAGCTAAGACTCTAAGCTAAAATTCTAAACTCTTAACTAAAACTAAACTAGAACTCTAACTAAAACTCTAAGCTAAGACTCTAAGCTAAAAAACTCTAAACTCTTAACTAAAACTAAACTAAACTATAACTCTAAGCTAAGTCTCACTCGAAACTTTGAACTAAAACTTAGAAAAAATAAAACATTAATTAAAACTCTAAGGTATGACTATAATCTAAAGCTCTAAATTCTCAACCGTAACTAAACTAGACAATAACTCTAACTGAAACTTTAAATTAAGACTCTAAGCTAAAACTTTGAACTCTTAAGTAAAACTAAACTAGACTAGAACTCTAAGCTAAGTCTCTCTCGAAACTCTTAACTAAAACTTAGCCAAACTAAAACTTTAAGTAAAACTCTAAGGTATGACTCTAAGCTAAAACTCTAAATTCTCAACCGTAACTAAACTAAACTTCAACTCTAACCAAAACTCTCAGTTAAGACTCTAACTTAAAACTAAATTCTTAAGTAAAACTAAACTAAACTAGAACTCTAACAAAAACTCTAAGCTAAGACTCTAAGCTAAAACTCGAAACTCTTAACTAAAACTCAAAGGTAAAACACCAAACTCTTAACTAAAACTAAACTAAACTAGAACTCTAACAAAAACTCTAAGCTAAGACTCTAGGCTAAAAAACTCTAAACTCTTAACTAAAACTAAACTAAACTATAACTCTAATCTAAGTCTCTCTCGAAACTCTTAACTAAAACTTAGCCGAACTAAAACTTTAAGTAAAACTCTAAGGTATGACTCTAAGCTAAAACTCTAAATTCTTAACTGTAACTAAACTAAACTACAACTCTATCTAAAACTCTAAGCTATGACTCTAAGTTAAAACTCTAAACTCTTAACTAAAACTAAACTAAACTAGAACTCTAACAAAAAGTCTAAGCTAAGACTCTAAGCTAAAAATCTAGACTCTTAACTAAAACTTAACCAAACTATAACTTTAAGTAAAATTCTAAGCTAAGACTCTAAGCTAAAACTCTAAATTCTTAACAGTAACTAAACTAAACTAGAACTCTAAATAAAACTCTAAGCTAAGACTTTAAGCTAAAAACTCTAAACTCTTAACTAAAACTAAACTAGAACTCTAACAAAAACTATAAGCTAAGACTCTAAGCTAAAAACTCTAAACTTTTAACTAAAACTAAACCAAACTAAAACTCTAAGCTAAAAGGATGGGTACTTCAATTTGTAAAATGGGTTTAGAACGGTCACTAAGAAAGGAATTTGCTCTGAAATGCATTTGAAAAGTATTGCCTGGTGTTGAGGTATCCAAAAAGCTGTAAAGTATAGTTGTGGGTGAAAAAGATTGGTACTTCAATTTGTAAAATGGGTTTAGCAGGGACATTAAGAAAGTAACTTGCTCTGAAATGGTCTTTTGAAAAGTGTTTCTTGGTGTTGAGGTATCCAAAAAGTTGTAAAGTAAAGTTGTGGGTGAAAAAGATAAGTACTTCAAGTTTGAATATGGGTTTAGGAGGGACATTATGAAAGTAACTTGCTCTGAAATGGTATTTTAATATTTTTTCTTGGTGCTTAGGTATCTAAAATTCTTTATTTTAGGTTTGTGTGTGATAAAGTTTATTTCGTCAAATTGGAAAATGGGCAGTGGAAGGGCATTTAGTAACGTAATTGACCTGAAATGCGTTTTGAAAGATATTTCTTGGTGTTGGGGTATGCAAATCGCTGTAAACTATAACTGATGGTGTAAATGATTTGTACTTCAAGTTGGGGGCTTCCTTCGGGGTTGGGGTAGGGACCCCACGACACTGTTCAAATGGAACTTGTGTAGTATAACGACCACACTCAAAACCTCTTCTAAAACATCTTCTAAAATCATCTTTTAAAATGTCCCTAACTGTTTCGCCGAAATAATTCCCTAAAATGTCTAAAACGATTTCGCTTAAATAAGCCCTAAACGTAATTTATGCATGTTCCTTTTGTTTTTTGGCATCCCTGCGCTGTCACATTTCAAATTACTGGGAAACCCTTTCGCGCGTTAATCTCTTCATCGCTAAGATCAAAACATTCGCCCGGAAACAATTCTCCTGGTCGAACTCCAAAGATATTAATAAACTTTGTCCCGGAGACAATTCTCCTTGGAAACAATTAATTAATTCCCCTTTCGTGAATCAATAATTCCGGAAACAATTCTCCTGGTCGAACTCCAAAGATATTAATAAACTTCGTCCCGGAGACAATTCTCCTTGGAAACAATCATTCTCCCTGGGGATTCCATGCCCAAATATGGTGTACTGATAGGAGATAAATTCTTTTGATAACTGAATTTTGTACTTTCACGAGTCGGACCCCCCTTTCTACTGGATTCCGATTTGATCGTCGATTTATTAAAACTAAATTGTGTTGGATGGATGCTAGACTGAGTATTAACTTAGTTGCATCTTTCTTCTGCATTTATTTTTTGGGTTCATTGTCTTTTTTCGTAATACAGACAAATTGTTCAAGTTTGTACACTTCTTTTATTTTGCTTTTACGACCTGCGCAAGCTACTTTTTTGCGATCGTAAGAACTTTTGATATTATGGAACAACATTTTAAAATGATTTATTTCGGTTTACAAGCGTTGAACAATTAGTCTATTTTTATCATTTGTGTTAGTTGAATAAAAGCTTAATAAAGGTATGCTTCATCAAAAACTGTTGTAATTTGTATTAGTAAATCTGATGTGCATGTGTAATGTATCGTATGTCATAATTAGGCAAATCGTTTTATGGCAAAAATTTATAGTTTTCTCAGATTTTTTTTTCATAGTGCTACTTTTTTTTTTAATTGTGTTAGAAGATTTTCATCAGATTTCTAGTGGATAGGTAATCTATTAAAATTGAATTTTTTGAACTGGTTGAATGCAAAATTGTGCTCTCAGTCTAGATAATCCAACTTTCTTGTGCATTTTTTCTTTTTCTTTGCGTGCGCATTTTTTTGTGTTGCAGATCCATTTTTCAAGATTCTGCTCTAGGTATTATCTATATTTTTAATAAATGTAAGCCTTTTTCTTAGTTTATACCAGATTTGTTTTCATTATTTTAGAAACCATTTATTTTAAGTGACTTGTTTAAGTTCACGGGGTTCAACTGTAAGACTGGTTTTTGAAATGAGTTGTGCTTCATAATGGGATGCTTCACAAAAAGCTGTAGTAAAGTTTTTCTTAATCAGCCTTATGTGCTGGTACACCCTCCAGAGGAGATAGGCAGACCATACTGTCAATATGATCTTATTCCTATAAATAAAAACCTGATTCCATATCATTGTGTGGTTAAAACTATTTTTTCAAAACAAATTTCAAAAAATTATCCTAATCAGAGACAAATTTATAGTAGAAAGGCCTCATGAGCTCGTGTCACGCACCCCTGCTGCCATCTACAATTTAGTCTAATGCTGACAGTTTCCGAGAACTTGATTGCGTAATCGATTGGGAATTTGGAACACCTGTGCTGTCAGTCATTAATCAAATTGTTTCCGGGCAAAGTTTAATAATGTCTGACAGATGACGTCAAGTTAATTAATGTCTTTGGAGTTCGACCAGAATTGTTTCTGGGGCAAAGTTTAGATCACACGTGACAGATGATGTCATGATTGTTTGATTTGACACGAAAGGGGAATTAATTTGTTGTTTCTAAGGGGAATTATTGAGTCACGAAAGGGGAATTAATTTGTTCTTTCTAAAGTTAATTGTTTCCGAGCGAATGTCTATTAATGTCTTTGGAGTTCTACCAAGAGAATTGTTTCCGGGTGAATGTTTTGATCTTAGCGATGAAGTGATTAGTGCGCGAAAGGGTTTCTTAGTAATTTGAAATGTGACAACGCAGAGATGCCAAAAACAAAAGGAACACGCTGAAATTGCGTTTAGGGATTATTTGGGCGAAACCGTCTTAGACATTTTAGGGAATTATTTCGGCGAAACAGTTAGAGACATTTTAAAAGATGATTTTAGAAAAGGTTTTAGAAGAGAATTTGAGGGTGAAACTCTATGGTCGTTATAATACACAAGTTCCATTTGAACAGTGTCGTGAGGTCCTCTACCCCAACCCAAAGGCCCTCCCCCGGTCCCCAAAGGTCCACCGGGCTCCCAAAGGACCACGCGGCCCTCAA
Organism: Artemia sp. Qi Xiang Cuo; assembly: GCF_049724085.1. Taxonomy (NCBI): domain Eukaryota; kingdom Metazoa; phylum Arthropoda; class Branchiopoda; order Anostraca; family Artemiidae; genus Artemia; species Artemia sp. Qi Xiang Cuo. The sequence continues at coordinate 46,231,263 of NC_142807.1, read as the reverse complement.
GGGCCCCCCAGACCCCCAAAGGCCCTCCCCGGGCCCCCAAAGACCCTCCTCCGGTCCTCAAAGGTCTCCCGGGCTCCCAAAGGACCACCCAGCCCTCAAGGGCGCCCCAGACCCCCAAATGCCCTCCCCCGGCCCCCAAAGGCCCTCCCCCCGTCCCCCAAGGTCCCCCCGGCGCCCAAAGGACCACCCGGCCCTCCAGGGCCCCCCACACCCCAAAGGCCCTCCCCGGGGCCCCCACACCGTCCCCGCCCCATTTTTTTAATACTTTTTTGTGCACTTTATTATATCTTTTCAGAACAAGTTCCTTTCTTAATGTCATTCCTTAACCCATTTTTACAAGTTGAAGTACCAATCCTATCACCACAACTTTACTATATAGCTTTTTGGATACCCCAACATCAAGCAATAGTTTTCAAAAGACATTTCAGAGCAACTTCATTTCTTAATGTTCATTCTAAACCCATTTTCCAGCTTAAAGTACCCATCCTTTTCACCCACAACTTTACTTTACAGCTTTTTGGATACAACCACCACCAAGAAATACCTTTCAAAAAGCATTGCAGAGCAAGTTCTTTTCTTTATGTTCATTCTAAACCCATTTTCCAACTTGAAGTACCCATCCTTTTCACCCACAACTTTACTTTACAGCTTTTTGGATACCTCAACACCAAGAAATACTTTTCAAATGGCATTTCAGAGCAACTTCTTTTCTTAATGTCCATTCTAAACCCATTTTCCAACTTGAAGTACCCATCCTTTTCACCCACAACTTTACTTTACAGCTTTTTGGATACCCTATCCCCAAGAAATACCTTTCAAAAGACATTTCAGAGCAAGTTCCTTTCTTAATGTCCCTTCTAAACCATTTTCCAACTTGAAGTACCCATCCTTTTCACTCACAACTTTACTTTACAGCTTTTTGGATATCTCAACACCAAGCAATACTCTTCAAAAGACATTTCAGAGCAACTTCTTTTCTTAATGTCCCTTCTAAAACCATTTTACAAGTTGAAGCATCCTTCCTTTTCACCCACAACTATACATTTACAGCTTTTTGGATACCTCAACACCAGGAAATACTTTTCAAAAGGCATTTCAGAGCAAGTTCCTTTCTTAATGTCCCTCCTAAACCCATTTTCCAACTTGATGCATCCATCCTTTACACTCACAACTTTACAGCTTTTTGGTTACCTCAACACCAAGAAATACCTTTCAAAAAGGCATTTCAGAGCAATTTCTTTTCTTAATGTCCCTTCTAAACCCATTTTACAAGTTGAAGCATCCTTCCTTTCCACCCACAACTTTACTTTACAGTTTTTGAATACCTCAACACCAAGAAATACTTTTCAAAGACCATTTCAGAGCAAGTTACATTCTTAATGTCCCTCCTAAGCCCATTTTCCAACTTGAAGTATTTATCTTTTTCACCCACAACTATACTTTAAAGCTTTTTGGATAACTCAACACCAAGAAATACATTTCCAAGACCATTTCAGAGCAAGTTAATTTATTAATGTTCCTTCTAAACACATTTTTCAACTTGAAGTACTTATCTTTTTCACCCACAACTATACTTAACAGCTTTTTGGATACCTCAACACCAAGAAATACCTTTCCAAAAGCATTTCAGAGCAACTTCTGTTCTTAATGTCCCTTCTAAACCCATTTTCCAACTTGAAGCACTTATCTTTTTCACCCACAACTATACTTTACAGCTTTTTGGATACCCCAACACCAAGAAATACCTTTCAAAAGCATTTCAGAGCAAGTTACTTTCTTAATGTCCATTCTAACCCCATTTTCCAACTTGAAGTACTTATCTTTTCACCCACAACTTTACTTTACAGCTTTTTGGATACCTCAACACCAAGAAATACCTTTCAAAAGGCATTTCAGAGAAAGTTCCTTTCTTAATGTCCCTACTAAACCCATTTTTCAACTTGAAGTACTCATCTTTTTCACCCAAAACTATATTTTTCAGCTTTTTGGATACCTCAACACCAAGAAATACCTTTCAAAAGGCATTTCAGAGCAAGTTTCTTTCTTAATGTCCCTTCTAAACCCATTTTACAACTTGCAGCATTCATCCTTTTCACCCCCCCAACTATACATTACAGCTTTTTGAATACCTCAACACCAAGAAATACCTTTCAAAAGACATTTCAGAGCAACATCTTTTCTTAATGTCCCTTCTAAACCATTTTCCAACTTGAAGTACCCATCCTTTTCATCCACAATTTTACTTTACAGCTTTTTGGATACCTCAACACCAAGCAATACTTTTCAAAAGGCATTTCAGAGCAAGTTCCTTTCTTAATGTCCCTTCTAAAACCATTTTACAAGTTGAAGCATCCATTCTTTTCACCCACAACTTTACTTTTCAGTTTTTTGGTTACCTCAACACCAAAAAATACTTTTCAAAGACCATTTCAGAGCAAGTTACTTTCTTAATGTCCATCCCAAACCCATTTTACAAGTTGAAGCATCCATCCTTTTCACCCACAACTTTACTTTACAGTTTTTTGGATACCTCAAAACAAAGAAATACCTTTCAAAAGGCATTTCAGAGCAAATTACTTTCTTAGGACCTCTCCTAAATCCATTTTTCCAACTTGAAGTACCCATCCTTTTCACCCACAAGTTTAGTATACAGCATTTTGGATACCTCAACACCAAGAAATATTTTTCAAAAGGCATTTCAGAGCAAGTTCCTTTTCTTAATTTCTCTCCTAAACCAATTTTACAAGTTGAAGCATCCATCCTTTTCACTCACAACTTTACTTTACAGCTTTTTGGATGCCTCAACACCAAGAAATACCATTCAAAAGGCATTTCAGAGCAAGTTCCTTTCTTAATGTCCCTCCTAAATCCACTTTACAAGTTGAAGTACTCATCCTTTTCACCATAACTTTACTTTACAACTTTTTTTCTTAATGTCCCTCCTAAACCCATTTTCCAAGTTGTAGTATCCCATCCTTTTCACCCACAACTTTACTTTACAGCTTTTTGGTTCTTTTGAATGCGCCAATACCAAGCAATACTTTTCAAAGGGCATTTGAAGTAGCCATCCTTTTCACCCACAACTTTCTATACTGCTTTTTTGAATGCTCCAACACCAAGCAATACTTTTCAAAGGGCATTTCTGAACCAGTTATTTTCATAATTTCCATCATAAACCCATTTTACAAATTGAAGTACCCATCCTTTACACCCAAAACTTTACTTTACAGCTTTTTGAATGATCCCACACCAAGCAATACTTTTCAAAACAACATTTGAAGTAGTCATCCTTTTCACCCACAATTTTACTATACTGCTTTTTTGAATGCTCCAACACCAAGCAATACTTTTCAAAGGCATTTCAGAACCAGTTCTTTTCTTAATGTCCCTCCTAAGCCCATTTTACAAATTGAAGAACCCATCCTTTTTACACAAACCTTTACTTTACAGCTTTTTTGATTGCTCCAACATCAAGCAACACTTTTCAAAGGGCATTTCAGAACAAGTTCTGTTCATAATGTCCATCCTAAACCCATTTTACAAGTTGAAGTACCCATCCTTTACACCCAAAACTTTAGTTTACAGCTTTTTGAATGCTCCAACACCAAGCAATACTTTTGAAAGGGAATTTCAGAACAAGTTCTTTTCATAATGTCCTACTTAAACCCATTTTACAAGTTGAAGTTCCCATCCTTTTCATCCACAACTTTACTTTACAGCTTTTTGAATGCCCAACACCAAGCAATACTTTTCAAAAGACATTTCAGAACAAGTTATTTTCTTAATATCCCTCCTAAACCCATTTTACAAATTGAAGTACCCATCCTTTTCACCCAAAACTTTACTTTACAGCTTTTGAATGTTCCAACACCAAGCAACACTTTTCAAAGGGCATTTCAGAACAAGCTCTTTTCTTAATGTCCTTCCTAAACCCATTTTACAAGTTGAAGTACCCATCCTTTACAGTCAACACCAAGCAATACTTTTCAAAAGGCATTTCACAACAAGTTCCTTTCTTAATGTCCCTCCTAAGCCCATTTTACAAGTTGAAGTACTCATCCTTTTCACCATAACTTTACTTTACAACTTTTTTTCTTAATATCACTCCTAAACCCATTTTACAAGTTGTAGTACCCATCCTATACATCCACAACTTTACTTTACAGCTTTTTGAATGCTCCAAAACAAGGCAATACTTTTCAAAGGGCATTTGAAGTAGCCATCCTTTTCACCCACAACTTTAGTATACTGCTTTTTTGAATGCTCCAACACCAAGCAATACTTTTCAAAGGGCATTTCAGAACCAGTTCTTTTCATAATGTCAATCCTAAACCCATTTTACAAATTGAAGTACCCATCCTTTACACCCAAAACTTTACTTTACGGCTTTTTGAATGATCCAACACCAAGCATTACTTTTAAAAAGAACATTTGAAGTAGCCATCCTTTTCAACCACAAATTTACTATACTGCTTTTTTTAATGCTCCAACATCAAGCAATACTTTTCAAAAGGCATTTCAGAACCAGTTCTTTTCTTAATGTCCCTCCTAAACCCATTTTACAAATTGAAGCACCCATCCTTTTTACAAACATCTTTACTTTGCAGCTTTTTGAATGCGTCAACACCAAGCAATACTTTTCAAAGGACATTTCAGAACCAGTTCTTTCCATAATGTCCATCCTAAACCCATTTTACAAATTGAAGTACCCATCCTTTTTACACACATCTTTACTTTACAGCTTTTTGAATGATCCAACACCCAGCAATACTTTTCAAATGGCATTTCAGAACAAGTTCTTTTCATAATGTCCATCCTAAACCCATTTTACAAGTTGAAGTTCCCATCCTTTTCAACCACAACTTTACTTTACAGCTTTTTGAATGCCCATCACCAAGCAATACTTTTCAAAAGACATTTCAGAACAAAATTATTTTCTTAATGTCCCTCATAAACCCATTTTACAAATTGAAGTACACATACCTTTCACCCACAACTTTACTTTACAGCTTTTTGAATGCACAACACCAAGCAATACTTTTCAAAAGGTATTTCAGAACAAGTTGTTTTCTTAGTGACCGTCCTAAACCCATTTTACAAATTGAAGTACCCATCCTTTTCACCCACAACTTTACTTTACAACTTTTTGAGAGCACAACACCAAGCAATACTTTTCAAAAGGCATTTCACAACAAGTTCCTTTCATAATGTCCCTCCTAAACCCATTTTACAAGTTGAAGTACTCATCCTTTTCACCATAACTTTACTTTACAACTTTTTTTCTTAATATCCCTCCTAAACCCATTTTACAAGTTATAGTACCCATCCTATACATCCACAACTTTACTTTAAAGCTTTTTGAATGCTCCTACACCAAGCAATACTTTTCAAAGGGCATTTGAAGTAGCCATCCTTTTCACCCACAACTTTAGTATACTGCTTTTTTGAATGCTCCAACACCAAGCAATACTTTTCAAAAGACATTTCAGAACAAGTTATTTTCTTAATGTCCCTCCTAAACCCATTTTACAAATTGAAGTACCCATCCTTTTTACACACATCTTTACTTTGCAGCTTTTTGAATGCGTCAACACCAAGCAATACTTTTCAAAGGTCATTTAAGAACCAGTTCTTTCCATAATGTCCATCCTAAACCCATTTTACAAATTGAAGTACCCATCCTTTTTACACACATCTTTACTTTACAGCTTTTTGAATGATCCAACACCAAGCAATACTTTTCAAAGGGCATTTCAGAACAAGTTCTTTTCATAATGTCCTTCCTAAACCCATTTTACAAGTTGAAGTTCCCATCCTTTTCATCCACAACTTTACTTTATAGCTTTTTGAATGCCCAACACCAAGCAATACTTTTCAACGGGCATTTCAGAACAATTTATTTTTTTAATGTACATCCTAAACTCATTTTACAAATCGAAGTACCCATCCTTTTCACCCACAACTTTACTTTACAGCTTTTTGTATGCACAACACCAAGCAATACTTTTCAAAAGGTATTTCAGAACAAGTTCTTTTCTTAGTGACCGTCCTAAACCCATTTTACAAATTGAAGTACCCATCCTTTTCACCCACAACTTTACTTTACAACTTTTTGAGAGCACAACACCAAGCAATACTTTTCAAAAGGCATTTCACAACAAGTTCCTTTCTTAATGTCCCTCCTAAACCCATTTTACAAGTTGAAGTACTCATCCTTTTCACCATAACTTTACTTTACAACTTTTTTTCTTAATTTCCCTCCTAAACCCATTTTACAAGTTGTAGTACCCATCCTTTACATCCAAAACTTTACTTTACAGGTTTTTGAATGCCCAACACAAAGCAATACTTTTCAAAGTGCATTTGAAGTAGCCATCCTTTTCAGCCACAACTTTAGTATACTGTTTTTCTGAATGTTCCAACACCAACCAATACTTTTCAAAGGGCATTTCAGACCCAATTCTTTTCATAATGTCCATCTTACACGCATTTTACAAATTGAAGTACCCATCCTTTACACCCACAACTTTACTTTACAGCTTTTTGAATGATCCAACACCAAGCAATACTTTTCAAAAGAACATTTGAAGTAGCCATCCTTTTCACCCACAATTTTACTATACTGCTTTTTTGAATGCTCCAACATCAAGCAATACTTTTCAAAAGGCATTTCAGAACCAGTTCTGTTCTTAATATCCCTCCTAAACCCATTTTACAAATTGAAGCACCCATCCTTTTTACAAACATCTTTACTTAACAGCTTTTTGGATGAGCCAACACCAAGCAACACTTTTCAAAAGGCATTTCAGAACCAGTTCTTTTCATAACGTCCATCCTAAACCCATTTTACAAATTGAAATACCCATCGTTTTTACACACATCTTTACTTTACAGCTTTTTGAATGCTCCAACACCAAGCAATACTTTTCAAAGGGCATTTAAGAACAAGTTCTTTTCATAATGTCCCTCCTAAACCCATTTTACAAGTTGAAGTTCCCATCCTTTTCAGCCACAACTTTACTTTACAGCTTTTTGAATGCCAAACACCAAGCAATACTTTTAAACAGACATTTCAGAACAATTTCTTTTCTTAATGTCCTTCCTAAACCCATTTTACAAATTAAAGTACCCATCCTTTTCACCCACAACTTTACTTTACAGCTTTTGAATGCTCCAACACCAAGCAATACTTTTCAAAGGGCATTTCAGAACAAGTTCTTTTCTTAATGTCCTTCATAAACCCATTTTAAAAGTTGAAGTACCCATCCTTTTCACCCACAACTTTACTTTATAACTTTTTGAAAGCACAACACCAAGCAATACTTTTCAAAAGGCATTTCAGAACAATTTCTTTTCTTAAGATTTTTATTTTCTCTTTTAAAATTGGAAACGAATTTTGTTCTTTGGTAAAATTCAGAAGAGTTCTTGAACTTTTCTATCTTCTATGAAAAATTGAGCCTGCTAGTAGTATCGTCAACTCTAAAAATTTTTTTTCATGCATCTATGACCTTTTTAAAAGATATTTTGAACGTTTGACGTTCTAGCATACCCTAAAAATAATGAACACTTAACAAAATAATGCATAAGATATTTTAATGAAATAATGACATGTAGAATATTAATATAAAAATACGTTAAATACATTATTATACATTATTAGTACACTTGCGCTTCACTTTCCGTCAATTCATCTTTATATTCATTGATGATATTGTCTGCTAATGTCCTTTTTATTCTGCCAGTGATTTCACTGTCTATTGTCACATTATTTTTACATAGATAGCAGTTTTGACACATTGACAAGATATGATTTATGATATTGGTGCAGCTGTATGCATGCCTTCTTTTCTCCTGTGCTTTCATTCGAATGCTAACACCGGAAAGATAGCGATAAGATCTATCAATGGCTAAAATGCTACCAGAACCATTAGCTAGAAGTTGTCCCTCTTCATCAACTATTAGTTTTACATTGGCATTCTCTTTAAGTAGTAATTTCTCTGGTAATAATACTCTCGCATATCCACCGTTTGCATGATGGAAATTCTTGGGTACTCCAAAGGAATCTAACTTCTCGCTGTTATGACAACGCATGCATATATTTCTAATAGTGTTACCATTTGCACTCGTTTCATAGTTCAGGTATTTCTCCTTGTCAACATTCAACACGACGATGATTTTATCATGTGCACATACTTTCGTCGAATAATTCATCTTCACTTTTTACAGATATGAATTGTGTGTTTGTCCTTCCACTGCGTAAAAAATACTGATTTAATGCACGCATTAAACTAGGTAGTGTCGATAACTTGCCATAGAGTACCAATGGGAAAGCCGCGTTGTGCCTATGAACATGCACAGAGTACGATTGGTAGAGCCGTAAGCATATTTTGTGTCATTTTAAGATACGTAAAAAAGTTAAAAAAATACCATGTTAAAAAAATTCGAAATTATTTTAAAAAATGGGGGGGCAGGGGTACGGGTGGTCTTTGGGGGCTCGAGGGGCATTAGGGGGCCCGGGGGCGTTTGGGGTTGGGGGAGGGGACCTCACGACACTGTTCAAATGGAACTTGTGTGTGAATATTCTTCATGAAGATATGGAACTCCACTTTAATTCTGAGTTTTCTCGAAGAAGTGCAAAATGTACAAGTTCTCTTCTGAATTTTCATAGAGAAGAGAAAAAAAAAGTTAGCTCAATTCTGAAATTTACCAATGAAAATGAAAAAGCTTCCATTTCAGTTCCTAATTTCTCAAAGACATAAAAAATTTAAAGTTCAATTTTAAATTTTTCCATAGAAGATGGGAATGGCTATACTATGATTGTGATTATTTACCATGAAGATAAAAAGTTTCACTTTATTTCTAATTTTTCTTAACTTCAATTCATTCATCTAACCACTAAAAACAATAGGTTAGGTTAGGTATAAATAAATATTAATAAATAATTAGAAACATTTCTCCATGTTTAAGTGAGGTTAGGTTAGGTTAACTTATCATGAGCGCTCATGATAAGCTAAGCTAACCTAACTTAAACATGGTAAAAAGATTAAATTAGATTAGGTTAGGCTAGATTAAGTTAAGTTAGGTTAGGTTAAGTTAGGTTAGATTAAGTTAGGTTAGGTTAAGTTAGGTTATGTTAGCCTACGTACGCGCGTACGTAGGCTAACCTAAGCTAACTTAACCTAACCTAACTTAATCTAGTCTATCCTAACCTAACCATTCACCTAACTTTTTGCCTGTCTTTCACCTAACCTAACCTATCTGAAGCGTACGTAGGATAACATAACCTAACTTAACCTAACCTAATATAACCTAATTTAATTTAGCCAAACCGAAGTATTTCTTTGTGTTGAGGTATCCAAAAAGCTGTATAGCATAGTTGTGGGTGAAAAAAATAAGTACTTAAAGTTGGACAATATGTTTAGGAGGGACATTTAGAAAGTAGCTTACTCTGAAAAGGTCTTTGAAAATTATTTCGTGGTTTTGGGCTATACAAAAAGTTGTCAAGTATAGTTTATGTTGAAAAAGATAAGTACTTCAAGTTAGAAAATGGGTCTAGGAGAGAGATTAAGAGAGTAGCTTGTTCTGAAACGGTCTTTGGAAAGTATATCTTGCTGTTGAGGTATCCAAAAAGCTGTAAAGTATAGTTGTGGGTGAAAAAGATAAGTACTTCCAGTTGGAAAATGGGTTTAGGAGGGACATTAAGAAAGTAACTTGCTCTGAAATGGTCATTGAAAATTTTTTATTTCTGTTGAGGTATCCAATAAGCTGTAAGGTAGAGTTGTGGGTGAAAAAGATAAGTACTTCAAGTATGAACATAGGTATAGGAGGGAGATTATTAAATAAACTGGCTCTGAAATCTTCTTTGAAAAGTATTTCTTTGTGTTGAGGTATCCAAGAAGCTGTAAAGTATAGTTGTGGGTGAAAAATATATGTACTTAAAATCGTAAAATTGGCAGTGGCGTGATAAAAAGAATGCAGATTGCTCCGATATTGACTTTGAAAAGTAGTTCTTTGTGCTGTTGTTCCCAAACATCTTTAAAGTATAGCTCTTGATGAATAAGATAAGTACTTAAATTTGGATAAGGGATGTATTAGGGACAATAAGAAAATAACTTTCTCTGAAATGGTCTTTGAAATGTATTTCTTGGTGTTGAGGTATCCAAAAAGCTGTATAGTTGTGGGTGAAAAAGATAAGTACTTCAAGTTGGAAAATGGGTTTAGGAGGGACATTAAGAAAGTAACTTGCTCTGAAATGGTCTTTGAAAAGTATTTCTTGGTGTTGAGGTATCCAAAAAGCTGTAAAGTATAGCTGTGGGTGAAAAGGATAAGTACTTCAAGTTGGAAAATGGGTTTAAGAGGGACATTAAGAAAGTAACTTGCTCTGAAATGGTCTTTGAAAAGTAATTCTTGGTGTTGAGGTATCCAAAAAGCTGTAAAGTAAATTTTGTGTGTGAAAAAGGTAAGTACTTCAAGTTGGAAAATGGGTTTAGGAGGGACATTAAGAAAGTAACTTGCTCTGAAATGGTCTTTGAAAAGTATTTCTTGGTGTTGAGGTATCCAAAAAGCTGTTTAGGATAGTTGTGGGATGAAAAAGATAAGTACTTCAAGTTGGAAAATGGGTTTAGGAGGGACATTAAGAAAGTAACTTGCTCTGAAATGGTCTTTGAAAAGTATTTCTTGGTGTTGAGGTAACCAAAAAGCTGTAAAGTACAGTTGTGGGTGAAAAAGATAAGTACTTCAAGTTGGAAAATGGGTTTAGGAGGGACATTAAGAAAAAATCTTGCTCTGAAATGGCCTTTGAAAAGTATTTGTTGGTGTTGAGGTATCCAAAAAGCTGTAAAGTACAGTTGTGGGTGAAAAAGATAAGTACTTCAAGTTGGAAAATGGGTTTAGGAGGGACATTAAGAAAGCAACTTGCTCTGAAATGGACATTTAAAAGTATTTATTGGTGTTGAGGTAACCAAAAAGCTGTAAGATATAGTTGAGGGTTAAAAAGATAAGTACTTCAAGTTGAAAAATGGGTTTAGGAGGGACATTAAGAAAGTAACTTAATCTGAAATGGTCTTTGAAAAGTATTTCTTGGTGTTGAGGTATCCAAAAAGCTGTAAAGTATAGTTGTGGGTGAAAAAGATAAGTACTTCAAGCTGGAAAATGGGTTTAGAAGGGACATTAAGAAACTAACTTGCTCTGAAATGATCTTTGAAAAGTATTTCTTGGTGTTGAGGTATCCATAAAGCTGTAAAGTATAGTTGTGAGTGAAAAAGATGAGCAATCAATGTTGTAAAATGGGTTTATGAGGGACATTAAGAACGTATCTTGCTCAGAAATGGTCTTTAAAAAATATTTTCTGGTGTTGAGGTATCCAAATAGCCGTAATATATAGTCGTGTGTGAAAACCATAAGTACTACCAGTTAGAAAATGGGTTTAGGAGGGACATTAAGAAAGTAGCTTGCTCTGAAATGGTCTTTGAAAAGTATTTCTTTGTGTTGAGGTATCCAAAAAGCTGTAAAGTACAGTTGTGGGTGAAACAGATAAGTACTTCAAGTTGGAAAATGGGTTTAGGAGGGATATTAAGAAAGTAACTTGCTCTGAAATGGTCTTTGAAAAGTATTTCTTGGTGTTGATGTATCCAAATAGCTGTAAAGTATAGTTGTGGGTGAAAAAGATAAGTACTTCAAGTTGAAAAATGGGTTTAGGAGGGACATTAAGAAAGGAACTTGCTCTGAAATGATCTTTGAAAAGTATTTATTGGTGTTGAGGTGTCAAAAAGTCTGTAAAGTAAAGTTATGGGTGAAAAAGATAAGTACTTCAAGTTGGAAAAAGGGCTTAGAAGTGATATTAAGAAAGTAACTTGCTCTGAAATGATCTTTGAAGAGTATTTCTTGTTGTTGAGGTATGTAAAAAGCTGTAAAGTATAGATGTGAGTGAAAAAGATAAGCAATTCAAGTTGGAAAAGGGGTTTAGGAGGGACATTAAGAAAGTACCTTGCTCTGAAATCGTCTTTGAAAAGTATTTCCTGGTGTTGAGGTATCCAAAAAGCTGTAAAGAATATAGTTGTGTGTGAAAAAGATACATACTTCAAGCTGGAAAATGGGTTTGGGAGGGACATTAAGAAATCAACTTGCTCTTAAATGGTCTTTGAAAAGTATTTCTTGGTGTTGATGTATCCTAAAAGCTGTAAAGTATAGTTGTGGATGAAAAAGATAAGTACTTCAAATTGGAAAATGGGTTTAGGAGGGACATTAAGAAAGTAACTTGCTCTGAAATGGTCTTTGAAAAGTATTTCTTGGTGTTGAGGTATCCAAAAAGCTGTAAAGTATAGTTGCAGGTGAAAAAGATAAGTACTTCAAGCTGGAAAATGGGTTTAGGAGGGACATTAAGAAAGTAACTTGCTCTGAAATGGTCTTTGAAAAGTATTTCTTGGTGTTGAGGTATCCAAAAAGCTGTAAATCATAGTTGTGGATGAAAAAGATAAGTACTTCAAGTTGGAAAATGGGTTTAGGAGGGAAATTAAGAAAGTAACTTGCTCTGAAATGGTCTTTGAAAAGTATTTCTTGGTGTTTAAGTAACCAAAAAGCTGTAAAGTATAGTTGTGAATGAAAAAGATAAGTACTTCATGTTGAAAAAAGGGTTTAGAAGGGACATTAAGAAAGTAACTGGCTCTGAAATGGTCTTTGAAAAGTATTTCTTTGGTGTTGAGTTAACAAAAAATCTGTAAAGTATAGTTGTGGGTGAAAAAGATAAGTACTTCAAGTTGAAAAATGGGTTTAGGAGGGACATTAAGAAAGTAACTTGCTCTTAAATGGTCTTTGAAAAGTATTGCTTGGTGTTGGCTGTAAAGGATGGGTACTTCAACTTGTAAAATGGGTTTAGGAAGGACATTAAGAAAAGAACTTGTTCTGAAATGCCCTTTGATAAGTATTGCTTGGTGTTGGAGCATTCAAGAAGCTGTAAAGTAAGGTTGTGGGTGAAAAGGATTGGTACTTCAACTTGTAAAATAGGTTTAGGATGGTAATTAAGAAAAGAACTTGTTCTGAAATGTCTTTGAAAAGTATTGCTTGATGTTAGACCATTCAAAAAGCTGTAAAGTAAAGTTGTGGTGAAAAGGATGGGTACTTCAACTTGTAAAATTGGTTTATGAGGAGCTTTATCAAAATAACTTGTTCTGAAATGCCTTTGAAAAGTAATACATGGTAAAAGCACATTCAAAAGAACGAATAAGGTGTAAAGTAAAGTGTTTGATGTAAAGTAAGGGTATTTCAACTTGTAAAATGGGTCTAGGAGGAACTTTAAGAAAAGAACATTTTCTGAAATGTCTTTTGAAAAGTATTGCTTGGTGTTGAGGTATCCAAAAAGCTATAAAGTAAAGTTGTGGGTGAAAAGGATGGGTACTTCAAGATGGAAAATGGGTTTAGAAGTGACATTAAGAAAAGAAGTTGCTCTGAAATGCCTTTTGAAAGGCATTGCTTGGTGTTGTAGCATTCAAAAAGCTCTAAAATAAAGTAAAGTTGTGGATGAAAAAGATTGGTACTTCAAGTTGAAAAAAGGGTTTAGGAGGGAACATTAAGAAAGGAAGTTGCTCTGAAATGTCTTTTGAAAGGAATTGCTTGGTGTTGAGGTATCCAAAAAGCTTTAAAGTATAGTTCTGGATGAAAAGAAAAGATGCTTCAACTTGTAAAATCGGTTTAGAAGGGACATTAAGAAAGGAACTTGCTCTGAAATGCCTTTTGAAAAGTATTTCTTGGTGTTGGATCATTCAAAAAGCTGTAAAGTAAAGTTGTGTGTGAAAAGGATGGGTACTTCAAGTAGGAAAATGGGTTTAGAAGTGACATTAAGAAAAGATGTTGCTCTGAAATGTCTTTTGAAAGCTATTTCTTGGTGTTGAGGCCTAATAAATAATATTAACTTGATTGATTAAAGTAGCCTATTGCTTTGAAGTAGGTCAGCCCCCCTCCTTGTTATCTTTATTATATTATTCTAGCTCCTGTTTAGGTCAGGTTCTACAAACTTTAACTTTGAAATGAATAGGCTAGCTCCAATGCCCTCTTCCCAAAATCAATTCTCCCTTGTTTTCAGTATAAAGTTTATGTTTAGTTACCTCATTTAAAGTTTCCTAATAAATAAAATTAACTTGATTGGTTTAAGCAGTGTACTGCTTTGAAGCAGATCAGCCCCCCTCCTTGTTGTCTTTATTATAATATATAGATCAAGTGTGGGTCATGTTCTACAAACTTTAATTTGAAATGAATAGCCTAGCTCCAAAGCCCTCTTTCCAAACAACAATTCCCCCTTATTTTCAGTATAATGTTTATGTTTAGTTATCTCATTCAAAGTTTCCTAATAAATAATATCAACTTGATTGGTTTAAGCAGCCTACTGCTTTGAAGTAGATCATCCCCCCTCCTTGTTGTCTTTATTATAATATTTAGCTCATGTTTAGGTCAGCTTCTACAAACTTTAATTTTGAAATGAATAGCCTAGCTCCAAAGCCCTCTTTCCAAACATCAATTCCCCCTTATTTTCAGTATAATGTTCAAAGTTCAGTATAATCTCGTTTAAAGTTTCCTAGTAAATAATATCAACTTGATTGGTTTAAGCAGCCTATTGCTTTGAAGTAGGTCAGCCCCCCTCCTTGTTTTCTTTATTATAATATTCTAGCTCATGTTTAGGTCATGTTCTACAAACTTTAATTTTGAAATGAATAGCCTAGCTCCAAAGCCCTCTTTCCAAACATCAATTCCCCCTTATTTTCAGTATAATGTTTATGTTTAGTTATCTCATTCAAAGTTTCCTAGTAAATAATATCAATTTGATTGGTTTAAGCAGCCTACTGCTTTGAACTTTAGTTATCTCATTCAAAGTTTCCTAATAAATAATATCAACTTGATTGGTTTAATCAGTCTACTGCTTTGAAGTAGATCATCCCCCTCCTTTTTGTCTTTATTATAATATTTATCTCATTTTTAGGTCATGTTCTAAAAAATTTAATTTTGAAATGAATAGCCTAGCTCCAAAGCCCTCTTTCCAAACATCAATTCCCCCTTATTTTCAGTATACTGTTTATGTTTAGTTATCTCATTCAAAGTTTCCTAATAAACAATATCAACTTGATTGGTTTAAGCAGCCTACTGCTTTGAAGTAGATCAGCCCCCCTCCTTGTTATCTTTATTATATTATTCTAGCTCATGTTTAGGTCAGGTTCTATAAACTTTAATTTTGAAATGAATAGCCTAGCTCCAAAGCCCTCTTTCCAAACATCAATTCCCCCTTATTTTCAGTATAATGTTTATGTTTAGTTATCTCATTCAAAGTTTCCTAATAAACAATATCAACTTGATTGGTTTAAGCAGCCTACTGCTTTGAAGTAGATCATCCCCCCTCCTTGTTGTCTTTAGTATAATATTTTAGCTCATGTTTAGGTCAGGTTCTACAAACTTTAATTTTGAAATGAATAGCCTAGCTCCAAAGCCCTCTTTCCAAACATCAATTCCCCCTTATTTTCAGTATAATGTTTATGTTTAGTTATCTCATTCAAAGTTTCCTAGTAAATAATATCAACTTGAGTGGTTTAAGCAGCCTACTGCTTTGAAGTTTAGTTATCTCATTCAAAGTTTCCTAATAAATAATATCAACTTGATTGGTTTAAGCAGTCTACTGCTTTGAAGTAGATCAGCCCCCTCCTTGTTGTCTTTATAATAATATTTATCTCATGTTTGGGTCAGGTTCTACAAACTTTAATTTTAAAATGAATAGCCTAGCTCCAAAGACCTCTTTCCAAACATCAATTCCCCCTCGTTTTCATTATAATGTTTATGTTTAGTTATCTCATTCAAAGTTTCTTAATAAATAATATCAACTTGATTAGTTTAAGCAGCCTACTGCTTTGAAGTTTAGTTATCTCATTCAAAGTTTCCTAATGAATAATATCAACTTGATTGGTTTAAGCAGTCTACTGCTTTGAAGTAGATCAGCCCCCTCCTTGTTGTCTTTATTATAATATTCTAGCTCATGTTTAGGTCAGGTTCTACAAATTTTAATTTTAAAATGAATAGCCTAGCTCCAAAACCCTCTTTTCAAACATCAAGTCCCCCTTCGTTTTCATTATAATGTTTATGTTTAGTTACCTCATTCAAAGTTTCCTAATAAATAATATACACTTGATTGGTTTAAGCAGGCTACTGCTTTGAAGTTTAGTTATCTCATTCAAAGTTTCCTAATAAATAATATCAACTTGATTGGTTTAAGCAGCCTACTGCTTTGAAGTAGATCAGCCCCCCTCCTTGTTGTCTTTAGCATAATATTTTAGCTCATGTTTAGGTCATGTTCTACAAACTTTAATTTGAAATGAATAGCCTAGCTCCAAAGCCCTCTTTCCAAACATCAATTCCCCCTTATTTTCAGTATAATGTTTATGTTTAGTTATCTCATTCAAAGTTTCCTAATAAATAATATCAACTTGATTGGTTTAACCCCCTCCTTGTTGTCTTTAGTATAATATTTTAGCTCATGTTTAGGTCATATTCTACAAACTTTAATTTTGAAATGAATAGCCTAGCTCCAAAGTCCTCTTTCCAAACATCAATTCCCCCTTATTTTCAGTATAATGTTCAAAGTTCATAATTGCCACCATTCTAAATGTACTCAGACCCTACCTTCAGATTTCGATAAGAAAATAACTTGTTCTGAAAAGATATAATAAAGCCCTAAAAAAGTATTAAAAATGGGGGTGGGGCACAGGGGCCTTTGGGGATCGGGGGGCCCTTTGGGGTGCCGGGGGGACCTTTGAGGACCGGGGACTTCCTTCAGGGTTGGGTTGGGTATGAGGACCCTTTGGGATTGGGGTAGAGGACCTCACAACACTGTTCAAATGGAACTTGTGTATTATAACGACCACAGAATTTCACCCTCAAATCCTCTTCTAAAATCATCTTTTAAAATCATCTTTTAAAATGTCTCTAACTGTTTCGCCGAAATAATTCCCTAAAATGTCTAAAACGGTTTCACCCAAATAACCCCTAAACGTAATTTCAGCGTGTTCCTTTTGTTTTTTGGCATCTCTGCGCTGTCACATTTGAAATTAACTTGATTCCCGTGTTAATCTATTCATCGCTAAGATGTTTCGTGGAGAATTGTTTCCATGGCAATGTTTATTAATATCTTTTGGAGTTCGACCAGTAGAATTGTTTCCGAGGCGAAGACATTAATGACTTGGATCTATTCCAGGAGAATTGTTTCTAGGCGAAAATTTGTAATGTCTGACAGATGATGTCATTGGTTGATTGATCTGTCACGAAAGGGGAATTAATTTGTTGTTTCTAAGAGGAATTGTTGATTCAAGAAAGGGGAATTGAGGTCGACAGCACAGGTGTTCCAAATTCCCAATCAATTACGCAATCATGTTCTCGGAAACTGTCAGCATTAGACTAAATTGGGACTGACAGCACAGGTGTTCTCCCTAGGGACTCTATGTCCATATTTGGTGTACTGACAGAGTTAGACTAAATTGTAGATGGCAGCAGGGGTGAGTGTCACGATTCATTAAGGCCTTTCTACTATTTATACAAATGAATATGTCCATGGTAAGAAAGGTGGAGCAGCTTCATGTATTCCATCCGTGGACCTTAACTTTTATATTCTTCTTCCATTGGAGTCCTTTATTTTGTCTGCTGAACTGTGTACCATCCACCTTGCCCTAGATCTTTTATAGATTATTTTGTAGAGTCTGAAAGTATTCTCTCTTTAACTGACTCCTAATCTGCAATACATTTGCTCTAAAATTTGAACAGAATTATTAATGATAAGGGCACACTTTTTGTGTGCGATCACACAAGAAGTGTGATTTTTATATCTTGACCAAGTCCCCTCCCCTCGTTTTTCATAGATTAAAATTTTGTTTAGTGTCATATCGGGAAAAATCTAAACATTGGTTATTACAAGGTCTAAGAATTTAGGGTACTAGTGCATAATATGGTACCCACAAAAGAAGTCAAGTTTGGTTAATGGTAATAAAAAAAAAATAGGATGAATATATAATAGTTTAGAAACAAATTTGGGCTATATATTTGCACGTTGGGGGGTGGGGGGGTGGTAGAACATAGCATATATTAAATACATAACCTAACCTAGGTACCTTCCCCCCCCCCCTAAACCCCAAAAAACAGCAGTTTAAATACCGTAAACGCAATGAAAACCACGCTTTGCATTCCATTTCTCTATTGCAAATACCCGTTTGTCGGGTTTTGTGTCTGGTTTCCTTGATACAGTTATAGCGGTGGGTACCAGACAGTACACAAGTACTGAATTTAGCTACAGAAATAGGGTAGGCTTACCATAGAGGCAGGCAAATGAAAAAAAATGTATTTGTTTGCTGTTTGATGAGTTTTTGTATTCGAGTTTTGTGTTTTATGTTTCAGCAATGGTAGCATAGGGGCTAGATCAAAATTATATATGGAAGCTTTATTACCCTAAATTCTGGACGGAAGAAGATCTCATAATATGGCAATCCGAGAGCCATTTCTAAACGAGTTGACAGGTAAATAAAACTGCATAGATGGATTGAAAGATAATGTAATTCGGAATTAATGTTTATTTACTGCGTAAACTAAAAAAAAGTATCAAATGCTGAAAACAAATGCATTTATGCATATGTATGTTAATACTAGATTCTGGAAATAAATTTATACTTCTTAGCTGATTTTTTAATTGAAATTATCCTGTCTAGATAATGCTAAAACCGTGGTAAGAGTTTCTTCAAAATAAAAAAAAAATAATTTTTTTTTGAAGGTCAGTCTGGGCCAAAAGATAAAAGGAAAGCCCCATCTTTATGAATTTTCTAACCCCTTCATGCATAGAACGATGCGCGATTTCGTAAAGAGTACAATTGCTTCTGTCACGAAAGAAGAAAATACAGACTAGGACATAGTCAAGGCTCAAAAAGTAATTGTGGTGCTTAGAAGTACCGCCGATTACCATAATCTGCAAGCCATTTCTTAACGGATCGAAGGCAGGGGCGCAATTTGCTATGGGCCAGGAGCGGCAACTGGTCCCACTACACCCAATTTTGCTCCCCCCCCCTAGACCTCAGTTTGCCCGCCCAGCTGAAATTTAGTTCCTGCAAAAAATCTTGTCACTAAGATAAGCCTGCAAGTATCCAGAGAAACAGGCAGTTTTCTTTAGTATATTGTTGTCTTTACGGTAATATATGGATGATTTCTCAGTTTTCACTGTCATTTTCATTTGATTTGGGAAAATTGGCTCCAACTTTGCCACCCCTTCCCCCAGGATTTTGACAAAATTACGCCACTGATCGAGGGGCAAATAAAATTGATTGCATGACTTCTAAGCAAGACAGTATCTGTTTGGTTTTCTTTTTTTTTTGGGGGGGGGAAAACATCAAAATTTGTTTATATAAATTTTTGTTGAGTTTTTACGAGTCTGAAAAAAATTCCAGAGGGGTTAAACCACCTCTCAATACGGCCTTGCTTCTGAGAAAATGTTTCAGTTTTTAACGAGTTGGGCAAACCCAATGAAAAATCAAGTTTCGAATTAGGTTTTTAACGAAAGTTCATTTTAGCTACTCAAGTAGTTATTGTGTCAGATAATTCCCTCCTCAGACGGTTCCCCCTCAGAAAAATTCTCCCCGCGTATAAAATTTTCCTCAATCAAAATGAAACTAATATCTTAAAATTACCAGTTTATTTAAAATCACCTGTGACTCATTCTTTTTACTTTTCCTCCATCAAGGTACAAGGCCTTTTGCATAGAAACATTTGCTCCAATCTGTTCATTTGAAAACTTCAACCAATTCTTACTCCCTTCTTACTAGTCAAACCACACATTCTTGATGACAACTAGTCATCTGTAAGAGTTTTCTAAATGTTAGATTCTTGCTAAAATGTTACAGATTCTTGCCACTAGATTAAGTAATCTCTATGCTTTTTAATTTTCTGGAAAAAAATTCAGAATCAGTAACCCGGAAATTATTCAGCGAATTAACGACCCTTAACAGAGAGACATGAAAACACTGCCTTAATAAATGTACGTCATTCCTTTTAAAACCCGTTAATTTTCGAAGCCACCTATTATCCAAGTTGAATTGTATGCTTTTTGTGCGTCGACACCGATCACCCCTTAATAACCATGTGCCAACAAAAACAACCTGACGTCCTTGGACTATATGAAACATTCCCAACGAGGCAGGCTGACATCCTCTGGTCTACATCCAGAGGATGTATATACTTGGATGTATTACGATTTTTTATACTTGACGTTTGTGTTTTCAATAAAGCGCTAGTTTTCTATAATCCTAGCAACATAGGGAAACATAATTAGTTGTTTTATTCGTACTAGTTTTATTGATAGATGTTAGATAGGCTGTGAAGTAAGGATTTTTGTCCGTTTTAAGTTTCAACTTCGCTCTTTACTTCCCTCGGAAAACTTTGTTTTTTTAATTAATTTCACACAAAAACCAAAGAAACGTGGAATAATAAATGTACCAATTTGCCCGTGGGTTACCAAAAGTCTACTCAGGTGCATCAATAAGAAGGACAACCTTTGGGCGGGATACTGTCATCTACCAAGTGCAGCTAGCCTACGGATCTATGAAATTTATAAGACATACTTATGGTTAGTTCCGAGAAAGGTTAGAAGGGATTACTTCAACCACAGGCAAGATGAAAGTGGAAAGGATGGAAGTAGGGTTTGGAAAACAAACAAGTCAGTGTTACGACCGAATGACCAATTACGGTTGATGGGGGAAGCCTTGACTGAAACAGCAAAAGTCGTGGAGGCACTTTGCACCTTCTTCGCAAAAAAATTGAAGAAAAAAACCGTCAATACAGTACTACCCCCAAAAAAATTTCACGATGCCTTTTGGGGCCAGCGTGTATCAGGTCAATGGCACTCATTCCTGTAACTTCTACGGATGTTTCGATAATTGTAAAAGGTTTAAGAGGAGGATCTGCCTCTGGCTTTGCCTACATCTATACTAAAATGTTGAAAGTAGACCCCGGCGCTGCGCCGATGAGGGAAGACCGTCGGCGGCGGGGCAAAAAACAGCGCGCCGCCACAGCGCCACCGGTAAGATGTCGGCGCCGCGCCGCCGGCGCGATCAATGTTGACCGCAAACATTAATATTTTTATCAGTATTTCTCAAATCCCAGCTTAAATTTACAACAGATTCGACCCTATTCATGAGTTTAAAACTTCACAAGTCGCTGGCTGGAAACTGGTCTTCTTCGCTATTCATCAAGAGAGTAGAAATCTGGTAGAAACGAAATGGCTGTGGCGTTTCAGAACCCTTGCATAATAGTTGAAGTATCTATTAGCTATGTATTCTTAACATAAATAATTATCAAAATTAGTAGTTTTTTTTCATCAAGCATTACTGCATACAAAACTTCAAATACCGTATCA
The DNA here is from genome assembly GCF_049724085.1 of Artemia sp. Qi Xiang Cuo. Taxonomy (NCBI): domain Eukaryota; kingdom Metazoa; phylum Arthropoda; class Branchiopoda; order Anostraca; family Artemiidae; genus Artemia; species Artemia sp. Qi Xiang Cuo. The sequence goes on along the minus strand of NC_142807.1, from coordinate 46,209,848 downwards.
CAAAATTCGTCAGTTATCTGGGTAAAAACTTTGAATATAAATTTGAACTTAGAAGCTTAATTTTTTCATATTGCACTTTGCCTATATCTGTTTTGTCCCCTTTAAAACAGTTGAAATGGGCGACTTTGATATTGATTGTTTATTTTGCTCTTTTGGATTCCTAAAAAAGCCTTCCTTGTATTAAAAACTGGTTTTTAATAACAATTTTAAAAAAATGCATTTTAAAGGTTTTTTTGCTTCTTTATAGAATAGATGTCATGTAGGCTAAGGCTGAACTGCTGCTTTTTTTATTGCTTTTGGCTGCTCTTTTGGATATTATTCATTTTTTCTTTTGGGGATTCATTCCAAATTATAAACTCATAAATACTTAATATCAGCTAAATTATAAACTGCATCTAAAGGGAGTAAATTTATCAAATTGAAAAATACATGATGAGGTAAAAATGAAATGATTAGGTAAAATGAAAAGCTCATCCGTTTTAAATATAATTAAATGAAATAATATGCAGACTGAAGTAGCTCCAGGAAGATGTTGAGATTTTCTTCCTAGTTCGTCACTTTTAATCGAAGCAAAATGTTAGGTGAATTAGTATTACTTATTGAGTTTAAGCTTTGATTTCTAAATGCTCACAAAAATTACCAAATTTAAGAAAGTCGCAACAATAAGTCACCTGTGGTCAAAATACTCAAAGACTCCTCTTTGATCCCCACCCAGGCTCAAAGCTTCTACTATGGTCATATCCATGGAAATCTACAAAGAGATTCTTTTTAAAATAGCTTTCAAGCGTAGTTAGGGGTATTAAGCCTTTTTTGCTTTTCTTCAAAGCTTTGAAAAAAGTGTTATAATATTCCAAATGTTACATTTGTTATATTTGTGCATATTTTTGGTCATCATTTGTGGGGTGATCGATTTTTTTAAACCACTGTAGATACGTAAGAACGTTGCAACATTCCTTGAACCTCCCAAATTGAAAGCTTTTATTATGACCTGACCTTTTAATGTAACTTGGCACTGGACCAAGGGCACTATTGTCACTTGAACGCAAAGTTAGGTGGGGATGTCGATATCGCTTTCGTCACACCAATTCGTTTTAGTGTGAATCTGCCTGGTGCTTATGAATGAATGTTTTCAAAGTAAACTCTTTTCATCAATAAGAAAAAAACGGGTTGGACGCATTTGTCCCTTTGGACGATAAAACTGTACAAGTGCTGTATCAAGTATACCTCACGAAAATCTTGTTAATTTTTGTCGATTTTTCAACTTTTTGGCATCCCTGATTTCAATAAAAAAAAAAATCAAGGTACCATCACTTATTTATAATAACTCCCTATGCCCCCCTCCCTCTGGATACCATCTTGATAGGATACCGTCTCTGCTTTAAATAAAAAAAATATTAACTTTTTGGCATCCCGGCTTTCCAAAAAAAATTGAGGTATTATCATTTAAATATGATAGTTCCCTACCCCCCCCCCACTGGATACCACCTTGATAGAATGCCGTCTCTAATTTAAATTAAAAAAAAAATAACTTGTTGGCATCTCTGCTTTCAATAAAAAAAAATTCGAGAAATTATCACTTAAATGTAATACCTCCCTGCCCCCCCCCCTTCTGGATACCACCTTGGTAAGATACCGTCTCATCTTTACATTACTTAATAAAAACATTTACTTAATAATTACCTAGGTCACTATATGGTTCAAACAAACACGCAAAATATCGTTAAACAGCTTAGTGTTCCCCGAAAAAAAAATTGAGGGTATGAGTAAAGGGGTACAAAGACAACAACAAAAATGTCGAAATTATTCAGATATACCTCAAATTATTGAAAAACTGAGTCATAGATTCGTCGTGGCATTCAATAAGATCCGAAGGATTTAATTAAAAGGGAGCACACACAAAAGCCAAATTAGAGCAGTAGCCTATGAGAAATCGCAAAATACCCAAGACAATGAACAAGTCCCAGTGGGGGGCCCTGGGTCTATCAAAATATTTCAATGGTTTCCCAGGGAATTTGATATCATTTTCTTCCGTCTCCACTTTAAATGAAAAAAATAATTATCTTCTTAGCATCCCTGCTTTCAATAAAAAAAATGAGGTATTATCATTTAAAAATGATATTCCCCTACCCCCCCCCCCCCTACAGGCAATAATTAACAATTTTTTTATGAATCATATTTTTGGGCTAACTTCTATTTCAATCTTTAATTCCCCAACCTTGTACATAGCTTAGTCTATAGCTAAATTTTGTTTCAATAGAAGGGTTTTCTTTTTTTTGGGGGGGGGGGTAAAATTTTTTCAGAAAGAAGATAGTATTTTCTTTAGTCTATCAGGCGTTCAACAATTGAGCATTAAACATTAAGATAATCTTATCTAAAAAAGGAAAAGAAAAAAAAATTCTGCAAACTTACAATTCATCTGTAGACACAATCTGTCAGTTGTCGATTTTAAACTCCAAATGAAGGCTGAAGCTACATAGTAACGAATACGTTTATAATTCTATTCAAATTGAAAATAACATTCTTGACTACAAATGATGTAAGAAGTAGCAATTGGTAAACTGCGTTCGAGATTGTTTAAACTCATTTCATAAAGAAGATACTTTTTTTTGGCAACATATGAAGAACTATTGTGTATTGTAATATTTGCAATTGCACATTGCATCTGTCTGGTTTTTATGCAAAGTATCAAAAGAGACGAAAATTAACGAAAAAGAGAGTAGTGAAGAATTATGGTATGCAAAGTAATATTTGGCAGGGAAAGTCACTGGTGATAAATCGCTAGGGGTGGCCCTGTGATTGAGTGATTTTCGGGGAATCAAATTTTTTTTCGGGTTGAAGCATAGATTTTCGGGGAAATACTCGAAGATTCGGGGATAGTGCAAGCCCTGCTTGATTTCTAATCAGAAAAATCGAAATACTAAACCACACGAGAAAGAAAAGCTTCGAGTTTGCGGTTGACGCAATAAAGAATTGCCCCAAAATTAATTTAGTCAGCCAAACGCCGCCGCCTCTGCCGACGGAGGCGCGCCTGCAGCGCGTCGGCGGCGTATTGACACTTCGGCGGCGGTCGACCGGGCCTCTCGTTGGCGGCGTTCGGTCGATCCGCTGGCGCGGCGCCGGGGTCTAGTTGAAAGCAATTTTGCCGTCCGTACTACAACCTGTAACACACTTGATAAACCTCTCCTTGTACACGGGCGTGTTTCCATCACTCCACAAAAAAAAACAATAATAGTTCTTCTCCACAAAGGTGGCTCTCGAGATGAACCGTCTAACTTTCGACCGATCTCTATTCTTTCTGTAGTTTCCAAAGTCTTTTAAAAACCTATGAAAAACCAACTTTACTCTTTTCTTGAAGCGAAGGGATTCCTCAACAAAAACAATTCGGATCCAGACCCGGACACTCGAGGGAAGATGCTCTAGTGTCACTAAGCATTTTTATTAATAAGGCATTTGACCCGGACACGTGCCAGCTGCTATTTTGCTTGACATGAAAAAAGTGTTCGACGGTATGGATCATAAGATTCTATTAGGAAAACTAGAGCACAATGGGAATAGAGGAGAGGCACTCCAATGGTTCCGGTCTTACCTTAGTAATCGATGTGTTCAAGAAATTTCGTCTAGATGGATGCCAATCGATTTGTGATATCGACAAATCATGTGCTCTCTTCTTCTCAAGGATTGGAACTTTTCATCCAGAAATATCAGGACAAACGACTTCTTGAGGAACAATCAAACAGCTAGAAACGGACTATGAGAGATACCTAGGTGCGGTCCTTGACGAAAACCTCTCCTACCAACATAACATCCATGCTGTTAAGCTGGAGCTTTCCCGTAATCTTGGCATTGTCAGGAAACTGAAGCAAACATTCCCCCAAAAAACTCTTATCAAACCTCTTCTACAATATTTTGCGTCAATTTGGCAGTCAATATTTATATCATGGTTGCAGCGGTAGCTGCAACCTAGTAAAGAGCAAACAACAGCCCATAGTAACCAAAAGTTAAAAAAAGGGTTTAGAAAAAAACTGCCTAGTGGAAAAAAATTGCCATCTGACACTGATTCAGGAATGATAGCTGTTATTTCAATTCGTATTAAAAATAAAAGTTTATTGCGAAAAGAAATTTATTGTCATTAGTAGAAAGGGGGGTACCAGCTCGACGCGAACCACGTGGTTTATGGTTTTCTCACTGAGAATGAAAAAACAGGAATTTTCTCACTTGGAAAAACAGGAACTTTGTCACATTTATGGTTGTTTTCTTGGATGGTTATGTGTGTTGATCGATTTATTTGATGTTTTTATGGTCTTTGTCAGTGAGAATGGAAAAACAGAAACTTTCT